>NW_028270181.1:11282636-11582636 GCF_037043375.1 Chiloscyllium plagiosum | reverse complement strand
CGTAAGTATGTACTCATGTGTGTGTGCCTATATTGCATCATAAAACTGCAGTGTTTCCTGTCTGTCACAATTTAAAGTCACACCGCGAGTCAGTCAAACCGGGGGAGAGATTTCAACTCACTCCAACAGAGCCCCAGTTGAGCCGATTCTGTGCCACGTTAGCACTGGATAGCTGAAGCAGCAGCAAATTACAACTGAACAAACAGAAAACACACCAAGTAACATGTGGCAACCAGGAGTTTAAATTTAACCGATCAACATCTGAATACAAAATTAATCAAAAAGTGACAGAGCAACTGTTACTAACAGGTAAGAGCAGGAAGAGGGCCAAGCAAATAACTCCAAATATTGCTTTACCATTTGAATTAATTTACCTCAAATTGAAACTCAAATAAATGTAAGGAAGGAAATAGAGTTTGCACCTTTTTTAAAAGGCACACAACTTGCAAAACAATGATCAAAAGTTATCCACACAGCACTAATTACTAAGTCTTTACATTATTCAAAAGTTTATTTTATGAACCAATAGAGACACAACGCTATGAATTGTTCGAGTGCCCCCCTAAAATTGTTCCATTCTCCTGCTATTTTCTGTTCTTGAAGAAAAGTGCAAGAACATACAATTTTTACTCCAACAGGGAATTTTATATTTTGTAAATGTTTGTACAGAGAATTCAAGCAGTTATGGTTCAAAAAAAAAAGTCATTCTAATAAATTCTGAATTTACTTCTCAGCCTGCAACCTAATTGAAGCTGTTGCAAATTGGGAACGAACATAACAGGGATTTCTTCATCTGTTTCTATTGCACAGAATTATATAAAATTTACACTGTGCAAACAATGCTTTCTGCTGTTGTTCTTGATTCGCACAACTCTCCTCCTATTTTATTTCATCTGACTTCCATTGTATCTTTTTACTCCTTTCTTCCATGTGTATAGAACTGGACAGCATGGAATCAGACACTTCGGTCCAACTCGTCCATAACCAGAAATCCTAAATTAATCTAGTCCCATTTGCCAGCATTTGGCCCATAGCCCTCTAAACTCTTCCTTTTCATGTACCCATCCAGATGATTTTTAAATGTTGTAATTGTAACTAGCCTCCACCACTTTCTCTGGCAGCTCATTCCATAAACACACCACCCTCTGCGTGAAAATGGTACCCCTTAAGTCCCTTCTAAATCTTTCCCCTCTGACCTTAAACTTATGATGTCTAGTTTTAGAGTCAACCACCCAAGGGAAAAGACCTTGTCTATTCACCCTAACAAGGCCCCTCATGATGTTATAGATCTCTATAAGGTCACTCCTCAGCCTCTGATGTTCCAGGGAAAACAGCTTCAGCCTATTCAGCCCCTCTTGGGAATATGGGATGGCATTTTTGCAGGAGGTAGGGTGGGGAGAGGTGTAATCCAGGTAGCTGTGGGAGTCTGTGGGTTTGTAAAAAATGTCGGTGTCAAGTCGGTCGTCATTAATGGAGATGGAGAGGTCCAGGAGGGGGAGGGATGTGTCAGAGATGGTCCAGGTAAATTTTAAGGTCAGGGTGGAATGTGTTGGTGAAGTTGATGAATTGCTCAACCTCCTGTGGTGAAACGGTTAAAAATTATGTCCCAATACATGTGTGAATCTAACCGGAATGGAGGTGTTGCTTAGTCCCGTGTGAATCTTATTACACACCTCCCCGTGTGAATCTTCTTATCTGTATGTAACCAGAATGGAATGTGTTTTTTAGCCTTGCTCTGCTGTTCACATGAATGTTTACATCTGGAAAAGAGTATATCAGCTGGAAAAGTCTCCAGTTCGGGGAGTCTGCTCCGGGGTTACGTTTAACCGCCGAGCGTGGGTTGTTGGCAACCGCTCTACGAGAACTGACGGCTCCCAGTTCCGGTAACATGTAGAGTGAGTATAAGCCAGACCCGTTGTAAGTATGAGACCTGGTTGTGGCGACGCTGCGGGGAATAAAATGCTCATATTCTAGCAGACTCGCCTCTTGGTCGTTTGTTCTGTGTCAGACTACTCTCCTACGAACCTGACCTTGAGAATTTTTTAAAACATTTGGCGCTGCGAGCAGGGTCAATCGCAATTGAGGAGAGATTTTGATACAGAACAATGTTTTGGAAAAAGACTAAGAAACCAGAAGAACAAACTGTGGAGGTCCCGACCGTCCCGGGATGGCATGGATGTGGGCATGTACGTGGCAGTTTGTTTGAGAAATGGTGGGGGGCGACCGGAGGAACCCCAGGGTCGCTGCTGTCCACCCTTGAGAGGATCCCAGTCCTGCCGAAGAACCCCTTGCCTGGGGTACAGCGGAGGATGTGGGCATGTCCAAAAAGCTGAAGCGGAGTTAACAGAATTGAATGGGATTGAACTGAACTGAACTGAGTGGAACTGAAGTGAATCAAATTGAACGGAACAAAATGGAACTGAGCTAAATTGAATTGAAATGGACGGAACTGAATTGAACACAATTGAATTGAACTGAACAGACCTGAACTGAGCTGAATTGAACTACACTGAATTGACTGAACTGAAATTAACTGAAACGAATTGAACTGAATTAAGCATAATGTAACACATGTATTGGGCCAAGCAGTGGAATGTGGTGTAAAATTATGTCCCAATACATGTGTGAATCATAATGTAACACATGTATTGGGCCAAGCAGTGGAATGTGGTGAAACGCTTAAAAATTATGTCCCAATACATGTGTGAATCTAACCGGAATGGAGGTGTTGCTTAGTCCCGTGTGAATCTTATTACACACCTCCCCGTGTGAATCTTCTTATCTGTATGTAACCAGAATGGAATGTGTTTTTTAGCCTTGCTCTGCTGTTCACATGAATGTTTACATCTGGAAAAGAGTATATCAGCTGGAAAAGTCTCCAGTTCGGGGAGTCTGCTCCGGGGTTACGTTTAACCGCCGAGCGTGGGTTGTTGGCAACCGCTCTACGAGAACTGACGGCTCCCAGTTCCGGTAACATGTAGAGTGAGTATAAGCCAGACCCGTTGTAAGTATGAGAGCTGGTTGTGGCGACGCTGCGGGGAATAAAATGCTCATATTCTAGCAGACTCGCCTCTTGGTCGTTTGTTCTGTGTCAGACTACTCTCCTACGAACCTGACCTTGAGAATTTTTTAAAACACCTCCTCGTGGGAGCACGAGGTGGTGCCAATGCAGTCATCAATGTAGCGGATGAAGAGGTGGGGAGTGGTGTTGGTATAATTATGGAAGATGGACTGTTCTACGTAGCCAATAAAGAGACAGGCATAGCTGGGGCCCATACGGGTGCTCATGGCTACCCCTTTGGTCTGGAGGAAGTGGGAAGATTCGAAGGAGAAATTGTTAAGGGTGAGGACCAGTTCGGCCAAACGAATGAGTGTGTCGGTGGAAGGGTACTGTTGGGGGCATCGGGAGAGGAAGAAACGGAGGGCTTGGAAGCCCTGGTCATGGCGGATGGAGGTGTAGAGGGACTGGATATCCATGGTGAAGATGAGGTGTGGGGGCCGGGGAAATGGAATTCTTGGAGGAGGTGGAGGGCATGCCTGGCACTTCAACCCCAGGGCATCAATGTGGACTTCACCAGTTTCCTCATTTCCCCTTCCCCCATCTCACCCCAGTTCCAAACTTCCAGCTTAGCACTGTCCCCATGACTTGTCCTACCTGCATATCTTCTTTTCCACCTATCCACTCCACCCTCCTCTCTGACCTATCACCTCCATCCCCACCTCCATCCACCCATTGTACTCTTTGCTACCTTCCCCCACCCTCTTCCCTGACCTAGCACCTTCATCCCCACCCCCATTCACCTATTGTACTCTATGCTACTTTCTCCCCACCCCCACCCTCTTTTCATTTATCTCTCCACCCTTCAGGGGGTCTGCTTGTATTCCTGATGAAGGGCTTTTGCCCGAAACGTTGATTTTTCTGCTCCTCTGATGCTGCCTGAACTGCTGTACTTTTCCAGCACCACTAATCTAGAATCTGGTTTCCAGCATCTGCAGTCATTGTTTTTAACTACTTTATTCAGCCACTCCCCATAGCTCAAACCCTTCAAACCTGGTACCATCCTTGTAAATCTTTTCTACCCTTTCAAGTTTCACAGCATCGTTCCTATAGCAGGGAGACCAGAAATTCAATACAATATGCCAAAAGTGGCCTAATCAATGTCCTGTACAGCCGCAAGATGACCTCCAAAAGTCTATAGTCAATGCACTGATCAATAAAGGCATGTATACCAACTCCTCCTTCACCACCCTGTCTACCTGAGACTACACATTCAAGTGCACTCCAAAGTCTCTTTGTTCAGTAACACTCCCTTATCTAGCTTCCTACGAAAGGCACCGACACCATTTGCTGTCTCTCCTAATGGCAGCTAATTCTACATTCTACCCAGTCACTGAGGAAAGAAATTTCTCCCAAATTATTGGATTTGTTGGTTACTGGTTTTGTATTTATGGGCTCTAGTTTTTGACTCCACAATTATAACTATTTCTTCTATTTACCTACCTATCAATTCCACTAATAACCTTAAAGATTAGGTACGGCTATTTCTAGAACTTTACTGTGAAAACTTAAATTAGAAACAAATTAGAATTGCGTTTATCACTTTAGTGGACGACTTTCAAGAAATGTGAGTTCTGGGAACGGATTGTTCTAGAAGATTCCCAGGGATAACACCACGCTGGCCCTTGTAATAAATATGCGGTGCAGCAGATGCTTTTGCAGCTTTCCAAACGGACCTCCCATACTCCAGTCTTTCCTTATAACTCAAACCTTCCATTCCTGGCAAAATCCTGGTAAATCTCTCTGAACCCTCTCCAGCTTAACAACATCCTTCCTATAACAAGGTGACCAGAACTGAACACTACTACGAGTGCAGCTTCACTAACATTCTGTATAACAGCAACATAACTACCCAACTTCTATACTCAGTGCATTGACTGATGAAGGCCAGTGTGCCAAAGGGTTCTTCAAAGCACTGCCAACCTGTGAATCCACTTTCAGAGAGCTGTGAACCTGAACTCCAAGATCCACTACACTCCTTAAGGTGCTATCATTCACAATGAAACTCCTACTTGATTTGACTTTCCAAACTGCACGACCTCACACTTATCTATATTGAACTCCATTTACCATTTCTTGGCCCACTTCCCCAGCTGATCAAGGTCCTGTTGCAATTTCTGAGAACCTTCCTCACCGTCCACAATACCGCCTATTTTAGTGCCATCAGCAAACTTACGAACCATGCCTTGTACGTTCTCACCCAAATCATTGATATAGAAAACAAACAGTAATGGACCAGCACTGATCCCTGAGGCACGTCACTAGTCACAGGCCTCCAGTCCAGCAAGCATCCTTCCACTATTACTCTCTGGTTCCTACCATCAAGGCAATTTTGTATCCAATTTGCCAGCTCGTCTAGATTCTATGTGACCTAACCTCAACTCCAATACTCAAGGTAATGTGCTAAATGCTTTCTTAACCATTCAATTTATATGTGATACAAGCTTCAAAGAATTATGTACCTGAACCCTAAGTCTCCCTGTGCATATTACCCAAGGCCCTACTTTAATTGTATAAGGCACAGGGTGAGTGCTACATCATCCTGGCAGAGAACTTGAGACAGTCACCCGTCTGATCAGCAACAGCTTTTCAGTGACATGTGGACAAACTGGTTTTTGTAACAAATCATCTGCCAAACGAAAGCTTCCTTCTCTGTGCTCCTTGGGACAATTTGTAAACGTGTGAGCAGAAAGCGACATTTGTACTGAACGGAGGGAGGGCTAAGACCTCGATCACTCGAGGGTACTCTTACCTCCTCTCAGTACAGTATGAATGTCGATTCTCCCCTTACATTGGTATTCTTGCAAACTGTCCTGAGGAGTGCAAAACCAAATGAAATATCTCTCTTTTTCCCAGCAATAATCAAGCTCTGTATCACCAAGCAACTAAATCAGTCATCTCCTAATCATTCCTATAGTTGTTGGTGTTAGATAGTGACTGTCCATTTACCACCTGCCGCACCCACACACACCCACTACCCTGCTTAGTCTATCTGACACTGCAGTCCCCTCATCCCACCTCTACCCTTTCTGTGGGTTCCCGGTTGTACTGCAGCATGTTAAATTTCAGTGTTAACCGCTGCTGTGTTTGGCGGCACGGTGGCTCAGTGGTTAGCACTGCTGCCTCACAACGCCAGGGTCCCAGGTTCGATTCCAGCCTTGGGCGACTGTCTGTGTGGAGTTTGCACATTCTCCCCGTGTCTGCGTGGGTGTCCTCCGGGTGCTCCGGAGGTCGGGTGAATTGGCCATGCTAAATTGCCCATAGTGTTAGGTGCGTTAGTCAGAGGGAAATGGGTCTGGGTGGGTTACTCTTCGGAGGGTCTGTGTGGACTGTTTGGGCCAAAGGGCCTGTTTCCACACTGTAGGGAATCTAATCTAATCTAAGACCTGCCCTTGTTTGTTTACCAAAATGCAATAGGTTGCATTTATATTTTATAGAATCCCTACAGCATGGAAACAGGCCATTTGACCCAACAAATCCTCACCAACCCTCCGAAGAGTAACTCGCCCAGACTCATTCCCCTACCCTATTATGCCACATTTACCCCGACTAATGCACCTAACTTACACATCCATGAACACTATGGGCAATTTAGCATGGCCAATCCATCCTAACCTGCAGATCTTTAGACTATGGGAAGAAACCGGAGCACCTGGCAAAAATCCACACAGACACGGGGAGAATGTGCAAACTCCACACAGATAGTCGCCCGAGGTTGGAATCGAACCTGGGTCCCTGGCGCCGTGAGGCAGCAGTGCTAACCATTGCTGCCCATTTGCCACTCTTCGACCTATTGATCCAAATGATCAAGATTTCTTTGTAATGTTTAGATAACTTTTTTTAACTGTTCACTATGCCATCAAACTTTGTGTCATCTGTACTTTCTGTTATAGCTAATGTAAGGCAAAGAAACCAGTTGGTGATAAGTTGAAATTTCAGGTACCACCCTGCATTTGTGTAGGAGCAATTACTGCAGATGTTGAAAACAACAAATGCTGGAGATCTCGTAGTGCTGGGGTCAAGCAGCATCCATGGAAGCTAATGTTTCGAGTCTAGATGACTCTTCATCAGCGACGATGTGAAGTGTGGAAGTGGCAGCATTTGTGTGTTTTGTGCAACCATTTCAATTGGATATCCTGTGGGTCAAAGTAATAAGATTCTGATTTTAAGTCCTGCTCCAGGACTGAAGGGCCTGTCTTTTGGATGAGATGTTAAATTACTCCATCTGCCTGCTCAGGAACCTGTAAAAGCCCCTCTGGCTCAATTTGAAAGAAGAGTAGTCCTTCAATCAACATCACAGAGAGATTCCTGTTTTTAAGATATCTAAGTGTAAATTGTCTGCCATGTTTCCTATGTTTAGTGGTGACCACACTTCAAGAACTATTCATTCTTGTGAAATGCTTCAATCACAGTGAAAAGCACCATACAATTTTTTTAAAGGAAGGATATAAATCCTTCAAAAGTAATTTACTGCAAGCAGTCCAAGGGTTGTAAACGGGTTCTGTTCTTGAATCTTTTCGCAAGTCTGACTCAGTTCGGAACACTATGCAGAGGAATACAAAATAGCTGTTTGTAAATACTGGAAAAATGTTTGTGTGTGAGACCTTTATAATGAATATTCATTCCCTGTATCTGTATGTGATTGCATTTGTAAATTGGAGACCCCTGTAGTTTAATGCTTGGAATGAGTTATTTTCATTCATTTTATGGAATATGGGCATCGCTGACCAGACCAACACAGATTGTCCATCCTCAGGAGTTAACCACATTGTTGTGGATCTGGAGTCACAGGTAAGCCAGACCAGATAAGGATGGCAGATTTCCTTCCCTAAAGGCAGTTAGTGAACCAGATGGGTTTTTAGCAACATTGGACAGAAGTTACATGGTTGCCTATTTAACTCAAGATTTCGTACGAAGTTATGAAATCCAAATGCATGTCCAGAGAACCTTAGCCTGCGATTCTAGGTTACTGTGTTCAGTCACAGTTCCACAACACCACAACCTCCCCTGTGTCTTATGAAGATAGGTTAGGCAGGCTGAGCTTGTTTTCACTCGAGTTTAGAAGACTGAACAGTGATTTGATTTCAGTGTACAAGATCCTGAATGGTCTTGACAAGGTGGTTGTGGAAACGATGTTTCTGCTTGTGAGTGAGTCCAGAGCTCGGGGCACAGATTTAAACAAGAAGTCTCCATTTTAGGGCAGAGATAAAAATGTTGTTTTTCTCCAGGGTTGTTTGACTTTGGAACAGTCCATCTCAGAAGACGGTCAAGGTGGAGGTTATTGAATATTGACCTCAAGGCAGAGGTCGATAGGTTCTTGTTTCGCAAGGGGATCAAAAATTATCGAGGAGTAGATGGGCATGTGGAATTCGGAATTTCCTCCCTAAAAGCATTGTGGGTAAACCCACAGCAGGAGGACTGCAGTCGTTCAAGAAGGCAGCTCACCACCAACTTCTCGAGGGTAACTAGGGACGGTCAATAAATGCTGGCCCAGCCAGCGACACCCACATCCCACAAATGTTTGTTTGTTTATTCCTTCATTCATAAGAGCTGTGATCTATTGGATGATGGCTCAGAGTCGAGGGGCCGAACGGTCTACGTCTGATCCTCTTTCAAACGTTTGTATGTAAATATGTGTGTTCTTTTGAGTGTGGAATGTATGCAGAAGTAAAGGATGTGTTCGCATTCCAGGACTCTCTGAGGTGGAGGTGGTGTTTGGTGAGTGGGAGCAATATGAAAAGTTAACATATTGAGGTCTGGCACCCCTCACTCCCTGATTCAAATTGAAAATAGAGAATCAGTCAGGAAAGTTATGCCTCGTGTCCCTGACTCCTCTTTACAGGCAACAAAAGGGGACCATTGGCAGGTAATCTGTTCTATTATATAAGGTAACAACAGTGGAACAGGAAATGCAATCAAGGGATAATGATTCAAATATCTTTTTAAAATAAAAGTAAAATCCATTTGTGTTCCAAAATAATTAATTTTAGTCCGTTGGAAACTTTTGTATTAGATGTAAATTCACCAAGAGACTATTTGTGAATGGTAACAGATAGCATATGCTATAAGCTGCAGGAGGTTCCATATGTGATGCAAGGTATAAAGGATGCTTTGTTCATCTGAAGTCTGTTTGGGATATCTGGAGGGTGGGGGGTGGGGAGGTTTGCAGGGCCTGGAGGTCGGGAAACTGTCCCTCACTGTTCGCACACATGGGTGCTGACTGGTTCTTCATCAAACAGGCCAGAAAGGACCATTCCCTTTTACAATACTCTCACTTTGATTTTGAAGTGTGTATTTCTTGCAAAATGTTAAGTGCTTCAGTAAAGTCTTTGTCATTTACTATAATGACTGGATTGTCAGAACTGTTCAATGAAAAGTCTTTCGCAGTACAGAAGTTCTGAATGTTGCTCATGTTAGGAGCTGAACATTTTACTGTTCAAGTAATACATGATTTGCATTTACAATTTCATTTCCAAAATTCTACTGATAACGTTATATTTTCTTCCATTTGTTTCTTTTTGTTGTGATTTAGAGATTTAGATGATCTCTTCTTCATTCCTAGTAACTTCCTGTAGCCTGCCCCATTTTCCAATATTCATTTCAATATGATTTTGTAAGCTGGAGTTTGCAAGTTCTAGCCAACCAGAGATGTACCATTAAAGAGGAATTGATGCCGGAGGACATGCAGTGCCATTGGAGTAATGCAGAGTTATCATGGAAGAACACCATTCATCTCGATGGATAGAACTTTCAGAGTTGGCGCAGACACAATGAGTCTCACTTTAGCCACTCTTCCTTCAGAGACCCCTTTCATGTGAGGTTTATGTTACTGTTAGTGCCCCGCTTTGTTATTGTTTTACGTATCTTGCCTCCCCATCTTGTGCATTTGAAACAAATCATTCCCATGGGCAAGCAGTGGCAGAAAGCTTCCTTCTACAATCTTGTAGTGTGGGGCATAATGACTTCCTGGCAAAATGTAACAAGTTTCGCAGGGCACTTCTTTTCAGGAACAAACAGCATCATTCTGGAAGCAAACCATTAACTCTGCTTCTCTCTCTGTACAGCTGCTGCCAGACCTGCTGAAATTCTGCAACATTCAGTGGTTCAGATTTCCGGCATCCCCAGTGTTTTGCCTTTTATTTGTCAGTTGTTATAAGGTTGTCTTGTTTTGGATGACAATTTTGTTTTTGAATATTCGCCGTGTTCCTATGTATTAAATGAGCGTGTTTTGCCTAGATTCTGGGAAAATATTTGCACGGTCTTAATTATTAACTATTCAACTGTTTCTCTCTGCTCATTGCCTTAGTTTTGAAGTCCCAGTTTGTTGATTTATCAGGTTACACTAAAAAAAAATCTATGAAGTGTAAAGGCAACTTTCAAGTTAACCATCTGACTCAAGATTACGGAAACATTTTAATCACAAGAATAAAATTGTTTTGCAATAGTATTTTGCATGAATTTGTAGAATGGTTTGATGTAGAAGTACTTTGTGGTGTTTTAAATAGGTTGTTGGATCTTGTGTTTTGACCATCAACAATGCATTGCTGCCTAATAATTGCGGTATGTGTTAAGGGAAGCTTTCTTAATCAAGAAGTTCCTCTTTGTCAGTGAATCAACTATAAATCTTTTGCATGGAAGTTGTGGTGTATCTGAGTGCATAAATTTTCCTCAGTTGGTGAACAAGCCATAAGCCAGTGCATGTTAAATTGGTGGCTGTGGTTTACCTGAATGTGCTGTAATGAGAAGCCTTTGTGAAAGTGTCTTGACATTTTTGCTTGTTTTCCACACTTTGACCCCAGGCCTAGTGTCTTGACAGGAATAAATATCTGAGCAATGTTCCTGTTTGTTTTCCTATCTACTGACCGGTAACTGGTAGATGCGTTTTGGGAAGGCAGGATACTGGCTTTTGGGGAAAAGGGATTTTCTTATTATACATTAAGTAGACTGGACCAGTATTGCCCAGAGGTTAAAATAATGGTACATGAAATAATTGAAATTTAGAACTTTTTTTTAAGCATCTTGACAGTATAACGGAGAATGTGTTCTCTGGCTGGGTAGTCTAAAACTTAAGGTTACAGCCTCAGAATGAGGGATTTTGAAGAGAAATTTATCTAGATAAAGGATTGTAAATTATTGGAAATCTCTACCCCAGAGTGAGCAGTAGATACTTGGTCGTTGAGTGTACACAAGACAGTTGTTAATAGATTTTTTTTGGTACTGAGGGATATGTTTTAAAAAAAAAGAAAAAAGGGTGGCGCAGTGGCTCAGTGGTTAGCACTGCCTCCTCACAGCGCTAGGGACCCAGGTTCGATTCCAGCCTCTGGCGACTGTCTGTGTGGAGTTTGCATATTCTCCCCGTGTCTGCGTGGGTTTCCTCTGGGTGCTCCAGTTTCCTCTAACAGTCCAAAGGTGTGCAGGTTAGGTGAATTGGCCATGCTAAATTGCCCATAAGTGTTCAGGGATGTATAGGTTAGGTGCATTAGTCAGGGGAAACTTAGAGTAATAGGGAAGGGAAATGGGTCTCGGTGGGATACTCTTCGGAGGGTCTGTGTGGGCCATATGGCCTGTTTCCACAGTGTAAGGATTCTATGATTCTATTCTATGTTGTGGGAAGATGGTGTCAAGATCAAAGATCTGCCATGATCTTGTTGAATCATATATTAGGCTTGAAGGACTGAACGGATTAATCCTGCTCCTGGTTCATATTGTCTCATGTCCTAAGTGATGACAGTTAGTTAGTGTTGCATTTGACATGACAGTGACTTTGGAAAAGGACTTGCTGGTTTTTCTATCTTTTCAGCAGAATGACAGCCTTCTTCAGGGTTGGAACCAAACGGAGATTTGACACAGTGTCAAATGCTGTGTACTTATGCAGAAAGGTTTGGCTTACACTCTCTGGGATTTTGAATCTGGAGAAAATTACCACAATCCTACCCAACTGGGAACATTTTGGTCCATTATTTTCAGGGAATTCAATTTCCTTTTAATCACCCACAGAGGAACACAGACTTAAAGTGCTTGTCCAGAAATGATCCTACTTTTCAAAAACAAAACCTGAGATTGATTGATGCTATTACTGGCATAAAGAACATTTATTATATATTTTTTAATGTTTCTATGCCATTGTTCGCAAAGCAAATGGTAAATGGTGCCTGTGGGACATGCCTGAGGCCTTGCATTTCTCAATGCTTATTCTCTACAGGCACTGCCGCAGATTGAGGGATTGCTACATAATTTTGTATTTGCTTTTGTCTTTTTGGGGGAAGAGGGTGTTTGTTTTCACGAGACTATGCCGAATGCATGTTCTCAGCAAGAAGTTGATATTTGCGTTTACCTTTCCCACTTTCAGCCCCCCCCACCCCCGACCCCATGATTCTGCTCTCAGTATCAGTGTCACGGTCAGGCAAAGCATTGAAATCCCCTAGAAGGTTGAAGTTGCCTTCTTTTTGGGATGATGTGGAGGAGCCAGTCGGTTGGATTGGAGGGAGGGGGGTGGACAAAGTTTAAAAATCACGCAACACAAGGTTATAGTCCAACAGGTTTATTTGGAAGCACTAGCTTTTGGAGCACTGCTCCTTCATCAAGTGAACCACCTGATGAAGGAGTGGCACTGTGAAAGTTAGTGTTTCCAAATAAACCTGTTGGACTATAACCTGGTGTTGAGTGATTTTTAACTTTATTATTGCAGCAAGTCCCCACTCCTGTATTCGAATCCATTTGCTATGAAGGCCAAAGTACGGATTGCCTTTGTTACTGTGTTGCACCTACACGCCTACTTTCAGCAACTGGTGCACAAGGACATCTAGGTCTTGTTGAACATTCCCCTCTCTTGATTTACAGCCATTCAAGTAATAAACCATCTTCCTATTTTTGTGGCCAAAGTGGATAATCTCATACTTATCCACATTATGCTGCATCTGCCATGTATTTGCCCATTCACTCAACCTATTCTACTGCAACACCTCTGCTGTAGTCTGTAGAAAGTTGAGGTGGATTTCCTTCTCAACAGTGGCACTCAGAGGCAGGTGGGGGCTAGTTCAGTTTGGGAAAGCTGGTTGGCATGGATGAGTTGGCCTGAAGGGCCTGTCTCCATACTGTTCGTTTGTATGTGGTTGCCAAGGCCAAATCATCAAATCCCAGCAGCTCTCCTTCAACATAAATGTGAGATGGAGTATCTATCCAGACATATGCGGGTTGGCATATGAAAAGATTCGTCACTGCCACCCCAAAAGAGGTTAAAAAAAATCACACAACACTAGGTGATAGTCCAACAAGATTGGAAGTAGAAGCTTTCAGAGAACTGCTCCGTCATATGCAGCACTCCGAAAGCTAGTGCTTCCAAATAAACCTGTTGGACTATCACCTGGTGATGTGTGATTTTCAACTTTGTCCACCCCAGTCCAACACCAGCACCTCCAATCATGGAAATTATGCAAGGCATTGATGAAGCTACAGTCGAGAGTGTGGAAAAGCACAGCCAGTCAGGCAGCATCCAAGGAGCAGGAGAATCAACGTTTCGGGAGGCCGTGCATGGAATTCTGTGTGCAGTTTTGGTCTCCTTATCTGATTGAAGGATGCTCTTGCTGTAGAGGGAGTACTGTGAAGGTTCACTAAATTGGTTCCTGGGATGACAGGGCTGACATGTCAGGAGCTATTGAGTCAGTTAGGATCATATTCACTGGAGTTTACAAGAATGAAGGGAAATCTCATAGAACTAAAAAAAAATTCTAACAAGATAGATGCAAGAAGGATGTTTACAATGGTGGGGATGTCCAGAACCAGGGGTGAGATGAGAAGAAATTTCTTCCTCCAGAGAGTGGCACACCTGCTGAGTTCATGACTACAGAAAGTAGTTGAGGCCAAAGCATTTCCATTTCAAGGAGGAGGTAGGTAGCTCTCTTGTGGCTAAAGGGACCAGAGGATATGGAGGAAGGGTGTGATTAAGGGAATGACAAGGATTGACCATATTGAATGCCAGAGTTGGCTAGAAGGGCCTATTCCTTTTCCTATTTTCTAAGTTTCTATGGAGTCTATAGCCTCCTCACTGACAGTGCCTCACCATCTGTGCAGTCATGGTGGCTCAGTGATTAGCACTGTTGCCTCTCAGTGGGTGTGAGTGGAATGCTCTTCAGAGGGTCAGAGCAGACCAGATGGGCTGAATGGCCTGCTTCTGCATTGTAGGGATTCTATGATTCAATGATCTATAGATTAAGGGAGACCAACGCGTGTCCTACATTTTCAGTTACACAAAAATCCATCCAATAAAAGAACACTTTCAGAGCTTAATGTTTCACTCTGGTGTTTGTATCTTGTATTTGAATCTTGTATTTGTGCAACTCTGACATGTAAAGGGTAAGTGTCACGAATTTTGGAATCTTATGGTGGATTGGGAGCATGAATCAATCACAACACTATATGGTCTGTCCACCTGCTCACACTCTTATTCATTCTCTTGCAAAGACGTTTATCTTCTGTGGTATGCAAACTTGGTAAAATCTCTTCCACTGTGATACCTGGGAGGAGAGAATGTCTCACGAAGAGAGATGGAGTAGGTCAGGCTGATATTCCCTGCAGTTTAGAAGGAATTGATCTCGTTGAACTATATAAGGCTGAGAGGGCTTGGGTAGGGTACATGCCAAGAAGTTGTTGCCTCTGACTGGGGAATCTGGAACCAAAAAGCAAATCTTAGCAGAACTTATACACTTAATGGTAAGGTCCTCGGGAGTGTTGCTGAACTAAGAGACCTTGGAGAGCAGGTTCGTAGCTCCTTGAAAATGGAGTCGCAGGTAGATAGGATACTGAAGAAGGCGTTTGGTATGCTTTCCTTTATTGGTCAGAGTATTGAGTTCAGGAGTTGAGAGGTCATTGGTTAGGCCACTGTTGAAATATTGCGTGCAATTCTGGTCTTCTTCCTATCGGAAAGATGTTGTGAATCTTGAAAGGCCTTGTTCAGAAAAGATTTACAAGATTTGCCAGGTTTGGAGGATTTGAGTTATGGGAGAGGTTGAATAGGCTAAGGCTGTTTTCCATGGAGCGTAGGAGGCAGAGGGGTGACCTTATAGAGGTTTATAAAGTCATGAGGGGCATAGATAGGATAAATAAACAAAGTATATTTCCCTGGGGTGGGGGAGTCCAGAAGTAGATGGCATAGATTTAGGATGAGAGGGGAAAGATATAAAAGAGTCCTAAGGGACAACCTTTTATTCAGAGAGTTGTACGTGTATGGAATGAGCTGCCAGAGGAAGTGGTGGAGGCTGGTACAATTGCAACATTTAAAAAGCATCTGGATGGGTATATGAATAGGAAGGCTTGGAGGAATATGGGCCGGGTGCTGGCAGGTGGAACTAGTTTGGGTTGAGCTATCTGTTTGGCATGGACGGGTTGGACCTTAAGGGTCTGTTTCTGTGCTGTACATCTCAATAACTCGAATGACTCGATGACTCTAAGGATGAGGAGTAGCCATTTAGGACCATTATGAGGAGAAATTTCTTCAAAGGATGAACCATAGAATCCCTACAGTGCAGAAAGAGGCCATGCAGCCCACCAAAGTCTGCACCAACCCTTCGAAGAGCATCCCGCCCAGACCCAGACTACCCTTGCAAACCCCACGTGAGGTAATTAGACTAACTCACCTAATCTGCACATCTTTGGACTGTAGTAGGAAACCCATGCTGACATGGGGAGAACATGCAAACTCCACACAGCCTGAGGCTAGAATTGAACCCGGGTCCGTGACCACTCAGCCACCATGCGGAATCTTCCACCTCTGAGGGTGCACCATGGGTCCTCCTACAGCACCTGGACTGCAATGATTCAAGAAGACAGCTCACCACCACCTTCTCAAGGGTAGTTGGAGACCAGCAATAAATGCTGGCTCAGCCAGTGTGACACCTAACTCTAACCCATGTTCCACCAGTGAATTTTTAAAAAATAAAATGAGATCAACTGATGTTTGAAGGTAAGGAGCATCAAGCATTATGGGGATTGGTTGAGAAAGTGGCATTGGGATAGAAGGTCAGCCATGATGGTGTTGAATGGTGCAGCAGACATGAAGGGCTGAAGAACCTTGTTCAGTTCCTATCCCTGGTATTCCATGATTCTTGATAAAGGACTTATGCCCAAAATGTCGACTCTGCTGCTCCTTGGATGCTTGCCTGACCTGCTGTGCTTCTCTAGCACTACACTCTTGACTCTGATCTCCAGCATTTGCAGTCCTCACTTTCTCCCATTCCCATGTCCTGTTGGTCTTCTAACAAATAGCACCAGCATTTAACTTTTTTTTTTGCTTTTGGACAAGGACCAAGGTTCTGCACAAATTGCCAGTGTAAACATGATTCTAGTAACAGGAGCTGCAAGGGAAAATGGCGATTGCTTAGCCAGGGAGTTTCTAGGTCAGATTGACTCTGAGCTGAGGCATAGCTCTGGCAGGACTCTCTGTGCCAAGACAGTAATGAGGTTGAATAAATCCGAAATAAAAAGCGACCTCGTCGGAACCCTGGAGAGGTGACACTGTAAAAACATCCCGATACCGAAGCAATTTCTAAAAAGTTAAAGAAATCATATAGGACCGTTTTTATCCATAGAAAGAAGGAAAATAAGAAATTTTAACAGGAGTAGGCCATTCAGCCTGTTCTGTCATTCAATATGATCACGTGCTGATCATCCAACTCTGTTCCTGTTTTCTTCTCATACTGTTTGATCCCTTTACTCCAAAGAACAATATCTAACCCCTTTTTGAAAACGTTGAATGTTTTGGCCTCAACTGCTTTCTGTGGCAGAGAACTCCACAGGCTCCTCAGTCTCTGGGTGAAGAAATCTCCCCTCATCTCTGTGTGAACTGGGAGACACCTTCAGTTTTAAATTGCAAGTCTCAATTCTGGTTTCTCCCAGATCATGGAAGAAAAAGCACTTGAGGAATGACCAGACACACGGGAGTTTTTCTGTTGGTAAACGCAGTGCATATTATAAAGCAGTATCCAGCAAACCTGACTCAATTGCTATGGTGCACTAAGTAAGCTGATCTCAGCAAGCTGCTGTGTAATGGTGAAATAATTGGCTGCTGCATTTAAAAGGTGATGGAGACAGAGGGAAAAACCACATCAGCCAGAGTCCTATTTCTGATCACTGGCCCTTGTTTGTCAAAAAGTGTGCACCAGACAGGGGCAGGGATGGGTGCAGTTGTGATGCCATTAGAGCTGATTAGCTTACCCCAAAAATTTGACATACTTGGGGAATGGCGTGATCAGAATGACCAACATTCAGCATGTGAGTTGGTGCTTTCAGGAGAGAAAGGGAAAAAATGGAGGCTTATTTAGTCAACATTCGCAGGAATTTGTGAGGGCTGACTGTTGACCAGCCATATAAAGAATGTTCATAGGAAGGCACTCAGCAATGGTAATACCACTGAATATCAAGGGGTAACAGTAAGTTTTGAAAAGATTTGTAGCTCAGGTTGAGGTTCTGGATGTAGGTTTGCTTGCTGAGCTGGAAGATTAATTTTCAGATGTTTCGTCCCCATACTAGGTAACATCTTCAGTTAGCCTCTGGACAAAGCACTGCTGATGTTTCCTGCTTTCTATGTATTTGTCGGCGTTTCCTTGGGTTGGTGATGTCATTTCCTGTGGTGATGTCATTTCCGGTTTAAAAATCACACAACACCAGGTCATAGTCAAATAGGTTTAATTGGAAGCATTAGTTTTTGGAGTGCTGCTCCTTCATTGGGTGGGGATGGACCACCTGATGAAGTAGCAGTCCTCCGAAAGCTAGTGTTGTGATTTTTAACTTTGTACACTCCAGTCCACCACCGGCATCTCCAAATCATTTCCTGTTCTGTTTTTTTCTCGGGGATGGTAAATGACCCAAACATATAAATAGAAAGTAGGAAACATAAATTTTTCATTCGCAGGCTCAGAGAAGATGTTACCGAATATGGTGACAAAATGTCTGAAAAGAACTTTCCAGCTCAGCAAGCAAACCTACATCCACAAGGGGTAACAGTTAGATTGTTCTTGTTGGAGAAGAGCATTGCCTGGCATTTGTATGGCATCAATGTTACTGGCCACTTGTTAGTCCAAGCCTGAATATCATACAGGTTTTGCTGCATTTGGACTGCGTCACTATCTGAGGATTTGCACCTCTGATCTTACGATGGAGGGAATTGCATCGATGAAGCAGCTGAAGATGGTTGGGCCAGGATGTTACCCTGAGAAACTTTTCAACATTGGTGTCAACTTTCCAACATTGAGATCAGTATATAGCTCACCCTGATAATAACCCAGACTAACTGCATCTGGGAGGAATAAAATGAATCATTTAGCTCCAATTCAGATCTGCTATTGTGAATGGAACCCCCTGCTGAAAAGCCTTGAGCAAATAACAAGGCTTGAGCAAATTACGTACAGGCAAAAAGCAAGACAAGGAAGCCATCTGAGGGCTAAGAGGAAGGTGTTAGCCTGTTGAGAGGATTGGAAATCCTGCTGGGAGAGAAACAGTGAGGACATGTTGCCTGTTCAGGACATGGCAAATGTTTCTGTTTGGAGCGAAGGGGGAAAAGAGATGAAATGTGGAGGAAAGGACAGACCTTATTCAGGTTCATCCACGCCCAGTACTCACTGACCTACCTGGGTCCTGGTCTAGCAGCACCCTGGTTTTAAAGTTCTGATCTCAAACCACACCATAGACTCGATGTATCCTGGTGCTTAGCCATCAGGATACACGAACACCAGCTAGCCACAAAAAGACACTACCCTCTCTCCTCGTAGCCCTACACACGGAGGAAAAAAAATCACCATTTTGACTGGGACAACACATCTATCCTGGGACAGGCTAAGCAAAGACATTCCAGAGAATTCCTAGAGGCCTGGCACTCCAACCACAACGCCATAAACAAACACATAGATCTAGATACCATCTATCAACCCCTCAGAAAATGAACAGGAAATGACATCACCACAAACCCCAGGAACCCCATCCAGGACAAACATATAAATAGAAAGCAGAAGACAACAGCTTCGCTTCACTTGGAGGTCGCCACTGATGATGTTACCTAGCCAGGTAATGAAACGTCTGGATATCAAACCCACAGCTCAGTGAGCAAACCTACACCCTAAACCTCAACCTGAGCTACAAATCTTCACAAACCTTACACCCTCCTCTTCTTTGTAACACTGACCTCTGGTGCTTCCCTGATGGCAATCTCTGGTGGCAATGGCTTTAGTTGCCTGGACCCCAAGCTCTGGGATTCCACTCCTAAATGTTGTGTTCCTCCAGGCCTTCCTTTAAGACACCCCTCAAAATTGACTTCTCTCTGACTAAGCCTTCGGTTTCTGGTCCTAATGTCTCCTTATGTAACTCGTACCAACTTGTGTTTTATACATTTTCTGTTAAGCACTTTGCGATGTTTACCCAAAACAAAACTTGTAATATTTAGAAATTAGAGTACTGGTCTCACTTGAGCTCCATTTTGAGGTGTATCAAACGAGTCTTTTCAGTATACCTTAAAGACAAGTTCTTGTGGTTTTTCCTTGCCCACATTAAAGGCCCTAGAAAAGCTTAACATATATAGAACGTCTGAGGACTCTGGGTCAACACTTGATGGAGTTTGGAAGGTCGAGAGGGGATCTAATTGAAACCTACAGAATACTGAATGACCTGGACAGAGTAGATGTTGGTACGATGTTTCCATTGGTAGAAGAGACGAGGACCCGAAGGCACAACATTAGAGTAATAGGAAGACCTTTTGGAAAGGAGACAAGGAGAAACTTCTTCAGCCAGAGAGTGGGGAATCTATGGACTTCATTCCACAGAAGGTTGTGGAGTGCAAGTGGTTGAGTATATTTAAGACTGAGATAGATAGGTTCTTGAGTATCAAGGGTTAGGGGAGAAAGTGGGAGAATGGGGTTGAGAAAGGTATCAGCCATGATTGAATGGTGGAGCAGGCTCAATGGGCTGAATGGCCTAATTTCTGCTCCTATGCCTTATGGTCATATAAATGCAAGTTGATGATCTATTATAAAAATTGGAAGGGTATCTGCTGTATATCTTAGCATTTAAAAATGTATCTTGATATAGGACCCATGACCACCTTTCCTGAGAGGTAGGAATAGCTTCCAGTCTGCCTCTGAGCAAGCCGAACTTGATTGATTTTAACTGCAAGCTAGAAACCAGCTGATGAAAGTTAAAAATTGCCCCCAGAGTGCACGATTGACAGGAAGGTAAAAGCTGAAAGGTCAATGTAAATATACCAAGATTGAGGGAAAACATTACAAGAAAAGGATAGAATTACCGAAAGTGACTGAAGCAGAGCACATAAAAAATATAATTTTTTTTTGTGCTTATAAAAACTCTTAAGGTTCATTCGCCGTCTTATGAGGAGCTACCTCAGAGTTACATGCAAATACTTGAGTGAATTCCTATTAATTTAATGCACACAATAGTTTGACAGCACAAGCACAGCAATCAGATTAGTTACTTAACAAGGAATCAACTTTGAAACAGTTGAATAAATAAAGCAGATCGCTCAGAGATTGGTGAATGAGCTCATTCCGTTCAGTGTGTCAGGAAGAGTAAATATCAGTCATGTAGCAGTGCTGAAATTGCAAAAAAAAATCCCAACAGCAACAAGAAATAAAAGCAGTCCAACGCACCAACAAAGATGGGCTTGTGAGGAAGCTGTGAGCAGCCCAATTTATTGAAAATGTGCTTTAGGAGCTTTTCTGTGCTGATGAGAGCATTGCAATTAAAAAAGACCATCTAGGCTGACACTCCATTTCAGTATCAAAGGAATGTTGCATTGATGGAGTTACTGTCTTTTGGGTGAGATGTTAAACTGTTTTGAAGGTGAGTAGGGGAGTTCTCCCTGGTCAATATTCAGCCCTCAATATGTGTACCTAAAGCAACTTACCTAATGAGCTGTTTGTGGGAGTTCACAACTTATCTAATGCATCTCCTACTTTGCAACAAGGACTTCAATTCAAAAGCACTTGATCGGTGGGGAGGTGTATACGCATCTTGGGCTGGTGTGAGGTGCTGCATAAATTAAAGTCATAGAGTACCTACAGAGTGGAAACAGGCCTTTTGGCCCATCAAGTCCGCACTGACACACAGGGGACTCCACCCTATCCCTGTAACCCTGCATTTTCCATGGATAATTCACCTCGCCTGCACTCTATATACAATTTAGCATGGCCCATCTCTCCTAACCTGCATATCTTTGGAGGAAACCAGAGCACTCAGAGGAAACCTGCACAGACACGGGGAGAATGTGCAAACTCCACATAGTCACCCATGGGTGGGGTCGATCCCGGTGCTGTGAGGCAGCAGTGCTAACCACTGAGCCACTGTGCTGTCCTAAGTCTTCCTTGGCCAAAATTGCTTTGCAGATCTTTCAGTGATTGTGGTGTTGCAATTAAATAGGATATCCGAGGCTCAAAGAAAATGTACACTATACAGTTATAGGCCTGGTTATTAGAACACAACATGGTTCAATGATGTGTTTTCACATAGTTTTATTTCAGATGGAAATCATGCTGAATTTAGTTCTGTGGAAAAAACATGTCAAGGAGTGAAGTTTGTTCCGGATAAACATATGTTTGGTTAGAAAGGTAGCAGTGTTTAATAAGCCTGGAATTCCATCCCTTGGAACTGTGGAATGAAGGAGCTTGGATTTTCTTTTCCATTTGGGCTCCTTGTAGGACAGCCCACCTGCTGCTGTTACTCATGCAACATGAAACCCAAGCCATTTTCACAGCTGCTCGAATTATTAAACCAAATCACACACCAGGGTGCATGCTGGGAATACAAGCTCCTTGGCAACACATGGCAAAGTCACTCACTGCCCAAGGTAAACAATTCCTGGCCCCCAGTGGCTCCCCATCTCAAGTTCTCTTGTGCAGGAGGAACACATTGCGAAAACAGAGCTGCAAGACAGCTGCTGACTGCCCTTGTGCACTCATTTTTTTCAAAAAAGAAGTTGAGTTGTGTTGTGAGAACTTTTCAAGACTTGTTTGCTTGGCTGTGTGTCCATGTTTCTGATTTTCTGCAGCATCAGCGAGGTGCTTGTCATAAAGCAGATTCCAACAATTGAACTTGAGCATGGGAGAGTTGGAGGGGGTGTTGGTTGGCACATATTTCTTTATTCTGAGAGTCAGGTTCAGGAACAAGAAAATTGCCTCTCCAGCGTACTGCTGCTGCAATTTCAAATGGTCATGGTCTTGGAAAGGATTTCGGAAAGTTTGTGGGCGGGTCTGTGAATTCTATGTATGGGTAAGCTTAAATGGTGTACCATTAAATAGAGTAGAAGCCTGAAGCATGTATCGCTGTCGGAACATACGAACATCTGATTTAGGAGCTGGAGTAAACCATTCATGCCCTCATGCCTGCTTCAGTATGTATTATGGCTGATCTGTTTGTCCTCAAGCCTATCTACTCCCAGTAATCTTTGATTCTCCAAACAGAAATCTGTTCGCCCCCACCTTAAAACTGTTCAATGATCACTGCCTTCTGAGGCAGAGAGTTCCAAAGTCATACAATTCTCTGAGAGGAAAAATGTTACTCCTCATCTTGCTCCTAGAAGGACAACCCTTAACGTTAAAATGATGTCCAGTGTTCTGTGTTCTTCTACAGGAGCAAGTGTTTTTTCCCCAAACCCACCACCACCAACGACAACAAAAACAGCATAGAATAATGTGGGAACTTAGCACTTTATTCTGCACAGCATGTACACTTAAACCTTTGCCGCATTTTTCTTAAATCTTTGCCAGGCCTAGATGGGTGCTCTAATGGATTGCAGCAAATAAGGGTGGTGGTAAAATTGCAACATGTAATTTGAGTGAAATGTTGTTGCTGTGCAAGATTTAAGCTGAGTATATTTCATTCTGTTTTGTAGTGGAATAACATTTAGTGAATTGCTGGGCCAAAATATGAAGGTCCCAAGTTCAGTCCCCTGATCAATGTTCAGTTAGCTGATGTCATGTGGGGCAGGAACGATACCAATTTTGCCCTATATGGGAAATGGGTCTGGGTGGGCTGGTGTGGGCTGTTTGGATGGAAGGGGCTGTTTCCACACTGTAGGGAATCTAATCTAATCAATGTTCAGTTAGGTGATGTAATGTGAGGCAGGAAGGATACCGATTTTGGCCATGAGAGTTTCATCAATTAGCACAAAGAAATGGGTTGGAGGATGGCACAGTGGTTGGCACTGCTGTCTCACAGCGCCAGAGACCAGGGTTCGATTCCAGACTCTGGTGACTCTCTGGGGTTTGCACATTCGCCTCGTGTGAGTTTCTGCTGGATGCTTTGGTTTCCTCCCACGGTCCAAAGATGCGCAAGTTAGGTGGATTGACCATGGGAAACGTGGGGTTTCGGGGGCAAAGGTGGGTCTGGGTGGAATGTTCTTCAGAGGGTTTGTGCAGCCTCTGTGGGCCGTATGGCCTCTTTTCACACAACGCGGGTTCTGTGATTCTATCCTGAACCCACGTTTGTTTATCTATTAATAAATTCAAGGACATTTAATTAATTTCTGACTGTGAAGGCATTGATCCTTCATATTCCACCAGTCTGCTCCTAAATCTAGTTCTTCCTTGTTTGAAGTGATGGAACTGTGGATTCAGTTCTGCATGGGTCAAGCGAGCCCAGACTTAGTCATGGAAACAGCTGGAAGCGCAGAGACATGGTCTCTTGGAATCCAAAGTCAGTACAAAAATATCTTTTTAAAACTTCCAATTTAAATAGATTTAGAAACAGAAGTGGGCCATTTGGCTCTGGAGCTTGCTCTGCCGTTCAATAGGGTCATGGCTGATCTGTGACCTAACTCCATGTGCTTGCCTTGGACCTGTATCCTTGCTTAATAATAAAAAAAAGTCTACCTCAGATTTAAATTTAACAATTGAATTAGCATTGACTGCCATTTGGGGAAGAGAGTTTCAAACCTCCATTACTCTTTTCAAGTAGAAGTGCTTTCTTACATCTCTCCTGAATGACCTGGCCCTAATTCTTAGACTGGGCCGTTGGTTCTAGAATCTTCAACCAATGGAAATAGTTTAGTTTGGTCTTTATCTACCCAGCCTTTCCTCGTTATTACCCTGAAAACCTCGACTGGTTCACCCTTTAAATTTCTATCTTTTAATGAACAAATGCCCAATTAACCTGATCTCTCGCCTCAGGTATCATCCTTCTAAACTTCCAATGAATTCCCTCCATGGCCAAAACATCCTTCCGATTGCTCTCAGCCCTCTAAGTGGGGTCCAACTAGAGGTTTGTGTAACTGCAGCATTACATCTGGGTCTTCATAATCCAGCCTTTTTAGATATGAGGGCCAGCATTCCAATAGTTCCCTTGACTATTTTCTGCACCTGTTTGTGGCATCTTAAGGAGCTATGCACCTGAAACCCCAAATCTCATTGGACATCACTGTATTTAACTTTGTGTCTTCAAAAATAAAATACTGTGTTCTATCCTATTTTTGGTCTGAAACAGAGAGCTTCATACTTGTTTATTTAAGTCCACCTGCTGTAGCTTTGCCCATCCGCCTAATCTATCAGTATCCTGTTGTAATTTTGCCCTGTTGGCAACACTAAAATGCTGCCCAATTTTGTGTCATCAGCATTTTTGGATATTTGACTCTGTTTTTACCATCATCCAAGCTGCTAATGAGTATTGTGAACAACTGAGGCCCCAACGCAGATCTCTGCAGAACACCACCTGTTATACCCCATCGGTTTGAGTACTTACCCATTAGTCCAACTCCGTTTCCAGCCACTCGACCAATTTCCTATCCAGGTCAGTCATTTTTCCTCAATTCTGTGAGCTTCCATCTTAGCTAACCTTAGTTGTAGGCGGCACGGTGGCTCAGCAGTTAGCACTGCTGCCTCACAGCGCTAGGGACCCAGGTTCGATTCCCATCTCGGGTGACTATCTGTGTGGAGTTTGCACATTCTCCCCGTGTCTGTGTGGGTTTCTCCCGGGTGCTCCGGTTTCCTCCCACAGTCCAAAGATGTGCAGGCCAGGTGAATTGCCCATGCTAAATTGCCCATAGTGTTAGGTGCATTAGTCAGGGGTAAATATAGGGTAGGGGAATGGATCTGGGTAGGTTACTCTTTGGAGGGTCGGTGTGGACTTGTTGGGATGAAGGGCCTGTTTCCACACTGTAGGTAATCTATTTAATCTAACAGCCCCTTGTGTGGGACTTCATCAAAAATCTTCTGGAAGTCTGTATGAGCAATATCCATCGGTTTACCTCTGTCCACTACTTTCGTCACTTTTTCAAAGCCCACCAAGAGATTTGCCTGGCGCGTCCTACCCTTTGTGGGTCCATGTGGACTCTCCCTGATTGAAACATTTCAGTTAATGTGATTCATTACCCTCTTCTTGATATCGACTGCGACAATGGATATTAGGCTAACTGGTCTGTAATTCCCTGGTTTCCCTCTGTCACTCTTAAAAAAGTGAGTGACATGAACCCATTTCCAAATCAGAGGTACAACTACTGATACCAGGGAACTCTGATGCCCTAACCCGAACCTTTCAGCGATATGCTCTCCTCCATTCTTTAAGACTCATACATCGAAACCATCAGGTCCTGGGGATTTGTCACTCTTCAGTTCCATTAATTTTCCCATTATGGATAATTTACTTAAGCAAATGTATTTAGATCTTGCCCTGATCATCTATTAGTTTATTTGCGACTTCCAGCAAGCTATCCTTCTTTGCTACGTGAACGCAAAGCAAAGCAGTTGTTCAGCATCTCTGCCATTTCCCCATGGTCATTGACAGTGTCCCCACTCTCAGCCTTCAGTGGACCAATAGTACTCTTAACCAGCCACTTTTCCTTTATAAAATGATAAAATCTCTTCTTCTTGTCTTGTATGTCCCTTGCAGGTTTCCTGTCATAATCCTTTTTAGCAGCTCTTTTAACCTGCTTAGTTGCCCCTTGGTCTTTTGTAATTGTCCCATTCTGTGGGATCTTTACTTTTTTATAAACTTTTTCTTTTTATTTTATGCTGTGTGTGTCCCCCCTCCCCCACTCAGATGTCTATGGCTGTGTTTTTTTTGTGATCTGTAGTTTCTCCTCCTCCTTGGTTACAAATTGCTTCCAAATAGCATTAAATATTTCCTTGAACACCTTCCACTGTTCCTCAGTTGTTTTATCAAACTAGTAGAGCTTCCCAATTTATTGTGGACAGTCTCTACCTCATCATATTAAAGTCTGCCTTACTGAAATCCAAAATCCTAGAATCTTGACTTATCTCTTACAAATGCTGCTTGAAACTTGATCATGTTATGATCATTATTTGACAAATTCTCATGAACAACTAGGTCACTAATTAAATCACGTTTATTACCCATTACTAGATCCAATATCACTTGTCCTCTTGTCACATCAAGACACATTGCCAAAGAAAACTGTCGCTTATACATTGTAGAAATTCAACATCTTGTGTGTCTCTATGTTAAGATTAAAATTACCCATTAATACTACACTGCCTTTGCTACATCATTGCTTCATTTTAGCATTTATACCATCTAGTGCTTCTGAGCTGCTAGCAGGTGGTCTATATACAGCACTGATTAAGGTTTTAGTCATTCCCTCAGTTCCACCCAGAAGGCCTCCTCTAGGTGCTTTCCTCATTACATCCTCCCTCATCATGGAAGTGACTCTGTTTCTAAAGAGTAATGCAACTCCACTCCCTCTGCCATTTTCTCTATCCCTCCTGTAAACCTTGTACTCTGATATGTTTAGCTTCTTAGTCCTGACCATCTTGCAGCCATGTCTCCATAACGGCTCCATGTTATATCAGTTTCCAAGTGGAGTCTGTGCCTGCACCATTTAATTTGTTCCTTACACTCCGTGCATTTGTATAAAGAATTCTAATTCTGGTTGTACACTCTAATCTGCCGTTCAGAATCTTTTCATTACCTCTCCTTACTGCTTACTCAAGACGCTTTTTATGGGAGGAAGTGAGGACTGCAGTTGCTGGAGATCAGAGTCAAAAGGTGTGGTGCTGGAAAAGCACAGTCGGTCAGCCAACATCCGAGGTGGCTGGAGGGTCGATGTTTCGAGCATAAGCTCTTCTTCAGGAAGGGTGAAGAGCTTATGCTTGAAACATTGACTGTCCTGCTCCTCGGATGCTGCCTGACCAGCTGCTTTCTCAGCACCACATTTTTTGACACTTTTTATAGTCTGGTCTTGTTCATTAAACTGGCCTTGCTAGTTCACCCTATTAACCTCCACCTTCTGCTCACAACGTGACCTGCTTCTCCAGTTCCCATCTCCCGCCATACTAGCTTAAACCCTCCTGGGTGGCACTAGCCGAGAAAGGACACATTTTGATGAAACTTTTCATCTTGCATTCATCAGGACAATTTGCAAGAATGGCAGGTCTTTTCAAAGAACATATCCTATTGGCTGGTTACCAGAAGCAAGGTACTGGCTACATCCAATTAACCCACATTTGCAAAACCTCAGAACATGATGTCCAATGTTAGATGTGATTCCAGGGATTGGACAGCATTTTCTAAATAATCCTGAGTGCGCTGGCAACAAGTTTAGGATTGTGTTTCAGTCTCGTAATGTGCTGTATTTGCTTTTCAGTAGAAACTTCATGTATTGACAAGCTGAGCCCCATTGCTTGCAGACAAAAGAACATATACACACACTATGTCCGGTTCAACTTTATAAAAATAGGTGATGGCCATTATCTGGTTAATTTCTCAGGCCTTGACCAATCAAAGATCATCTTTCTGGTATAATACAAAAGGCTTGGCAGTTGACTGTCAATCATTGTTAACTGGTGTTCTGGGAAAGATTCAAATTGAGTTGGACTGTTTCCTTCCCCACAGATGCTGTTGAGTTTCTCCTGCACTTTTCGTTTTTATTTCAGATTTCCAGCATTTGCAGAATTTTGCTTTTATTATTAACTGACGCAGTCTGCTAATCAATGCGTCTACCAATCCATATCTAGTTGCCGACCAATAAGCACTTTTGCCTTGTCTAGTAAAGTTTTCCTGGGCATTTCTCATGAATTGCCTGGATGAGGCAAGATAAAAAGTTTCAAAGAAGTGCTTTTTTTTCCTGCACGTTCTGTTGTGCCAAATCAGTAATTTCAGTTGTGCTTGCTGACCTGAATTGGCTTTCAGTTGATCAATGGCTCAATGTGTAAACTTCTTATCCTTTGTTTGAATCCAGTTATGGCCCTCCCAATCTCTCTGCTACCTCCTCCAACTCTCCAACCTCTGGCTTCTGCAACATTCCTGATTTTAATTCCTCTGATGTCGGTATGCATGTGTTTGGCTGCGGAGGACTTAAGTTCTGGAATTTTCTCTCCACCTTTCTCGCCCTCTCTTCCTTTATATCTCCACATGTGACCTAGTGTCAAACATTGTTTAATAATGCCCTGCAATGAATCTTGGAATAGTTCTTAGTGTTAAAGGTGCCATATAAATGCAAGGTGCTGTTAAATCAAGACAGAACCTCAATGGTTTCCCATAGCCAAGGAGATTTGATTGAGAAATATGCTCAGCTGCTTCCTTTTAGATTACCAGTAAACTCACTGCAGGGTTGTTCGGGGAGATGTATACTAAAGCATGACTCTGAAATGTACTGGCTAATGTGCAGAATCTCTTCTTCAGGGACAAAAAGGTTGTAAAATGTCGTATTATTTGGAGTTCTGTGTTGTAAATACTAATGCAAAATCATTGAACCTGGTTTTAGGACAGAAGATTGTTACAGCCAATATCTACCATTTAATTTTATCATGTCACGCAGTCTCTATGTTAATAAAATTATATCCCAAAGGTATATTTTCCAACATGTTGTACATATTGTTCTCAGCTATCTGATTTTTATAAGCACACTCAAAGCATTGTTGAAACACGCAGAAAGACAAAGCCAATAAGTCCTCTCACGCCACTTTCTTACATAAAACCGACATAGGGCAGATCTCCATGTCGATGAAATGAGGTGATAATGGATCACATGATCTGGATAGATGCAAGTGAATTGTGAGAATTAGCAGAACATAAAGAATGGAATGAGAAAAAAAACATTTAGCTCGTCAAATCTGTCCTCCCCAGCCCAGGATTGCCAGGGTTGGAGGGCTTGAGTTATAGGGAGAGGCTGAACAGGCTGGGGCTGTTTTCCCTGGAGCGCTGGAGGCTGAGGGGTGACCTCATAGAGGTTTATAAAATCATGAGGGGCTTGGATGAGGCAAACAGACAAGGTCTTTTCGCCGAAGTGGGGGAATGCAGAACCAGAGGGCGTAAGTTCAGGGTGAAAATTTAAAAAGGACCTAGAGAGCAACTTTCTTATGCAGAATGAGCTGCTAGAGGAAGTGTTGGAGGTTGGTACAATTACAACATTTAAAAGGCATCCCAATGGGTATATGAATAGGAAGGGTTCGAAGGGATATGGGCCCATGCTGGCTAATTGGAATAGATTAGGTTAGAATATGTGGTCAGCATGGACGAGTTGGACCGAAGGGTCTGCTTCTGTGCTGTACACCTCGCTGATTCAATATGTCATGGAGATTAGTAAAAAGCTGCTTAATCTACGCAAAGAGAAATAAACAAAGGCACAAACTGAGAGGCCAGAGGAATAGCTGGATGAAGCCAGATTAAATTCATCCAGTTCACAAAGTAAAAGTAAATTGCTGCAGGAGCTGGAATATGTACTAAAAACAAAAAAAAAAATGCTTGGAATCACAGTGGGTCAGGTGGCATTGTGGAGAGAGAGCAAGCTCATGGTTCGAATCTGATGAAGAGTCATCTAGACCTGAAACATTTGCTCTCCGTCTCTCCATGGATGCTGCGTGACCCCCATGATTTCCAGCATTTACTGTTTTCATCCAACTCCCCTTCTAGCAGCTTGCTAGTTGCACAATGTAACAGAATCGTAGCAATCTATCTCGAACAACGAACATACCAATTCCAGGAAATATTGTCCTCGTTATTTAGAGTAGACCTTCACCACTCAGACTCTCGACTTACTGGAGTTCACAATCAACATGAGCACATCACCAGAAATCGAGACAAGGGTCTGTCATAAGACCTCCCCCCAGTGAACCTGCTCCTCCATATAACAAGATCATTTGGCTAATCTATCTCTGAGTTCACCTTTCCTACTTAACCCCTAAGACACGCTCTTATTCCCCATAATAGAGATGTATGCTTTGTATAGAACCTCCTCATTGATGTGTACCTCGGCTAGTTACATATAAACTGCTGCCTCTGGGCTACGTAGTCAGAAGTCACATGTCACCAGATTGTAGTCCAACAGGTTTATTTGAAATCACAAGCTTTCGGAGAGCTGCTGCATTGCCAGGTGAAGGTCTATAAACTGGTGTCGCGTGACCTCTGACCTTATCCACCCCAGTCCAAAACTGGCACCTCTACATCTGTGCTGCGTCCATTACCTGCGATGCTGGTAATCTGGCTCACCTGAGTCCCAGAAAAAATGTTCTGTTTCCACTTTATGCAACTTAACAGGCATGTAGATGTTGGAAGTGTTCTCTATGAGAATTAAACGTTTTGACAAATCTGCTCAATCCTTTTAACCTTTAATCCCAGTTTCCAGAGAGTTTGCTGTGATATTCCTATTTGGAAAGGATTAGATTAGTGAGCTGTGATTTCTAAAACCTTCATGAGATGTGGATGTTGCTGGCTAGGCCAGCATTCCATGCTTGTCCCCGAATTAACCTCTAGAATGTGGTGATGTGGTGCCATCTTGAATCACAGCATGGCTTTGGTAATCTTGTTGAAATGGATAGGGTCACAAAGGTATTTAAAAAGGTGAATACTGAATGGATGTTTTCTTTTGTGAGGGAGAGATTTAAAAGGGCAACTTTTTCATGTAGAGGGTGGTGCGTGTATGCAATAAGCTGCCAGAGGAAGTGGTGGAGGCTGGTACAGTTGCAACATTTAAAAGACATCTGGATGGGTATATGAGTAGGAAGGGTTTAAAAGGATACGGGCCCAGTATTGGCGAATGGGACTGGATTAATTTAGGATATCTGGTCAGCATGGATGAGTTGGACTGAAGGGTCTGTTTCCATACTGTATAATCTCTGTAACTAGAACCTAGGAACACATTTTAAGAAGAAGAGATGTCCCTTTTTAAGATAGTTGAGTCGTGTCTGTCGTGTTTTCTTCCCCAGCATATGGTGGAGGCTGGGTCATTTGATTTATTCAAGGCAGAGTTGGATTGAATAATAACACCAGAGTTGAATTGAAGTTGACCAGATCCACCATGATTTTTACTGAATGGTGGAGCAAGTGAGGTAGGACTCTTGTGAGTAGTAATGTACTTTTGACAGTATATACACGAAGGAGTGAAGGGCCTCTTCTGTACTGTACAATTCTACTCTGGAGGACTAAATGTCCTTCTCTGCTCCTGTGTGGAAGTAAATAGTCCTGTTGGGAAGGGGGTGCATGGGTAATGAGAAAGTATTTTTTGATTATTTCAAGGCAAATTTGAACCATTTACAAAAAGGGCATCTTTGTTGTACAGACATATTTTGGCATATTGTATAGACCATGGAAGAGCCTCACTCTGTTCAGTCTATAAGTTGTCATGTAACAATTATTAAAAAAACACTGGGAGTAAAGTACTTTGTTAATCCTGATATCACCACAGATGGTTCTGCCTATTTTTAAGCAAGCAATCAAGCTAAAAGTTAAGACACCACTACCAAATTTCGATTTATCACAAGAACACTGAATAACCAGCAGCAAATCTAAACACAGGAAAAGAATTAAACAGTCAACATTATATTGCAAATTCCACCCTGACCTTAAATTTACGTGGACCATCTCTGACACCTCCCTCTCCTTCCTGGACCTCTCCATCTCCATTAATGACGACCGACTTGATACCGACATTTTTTACAAACCCACCAACTCCCACAGATATCTGGATTACACCTCTTCCCACCCCACCTCCTGCAAAAATGCCATCCCGTATTCCCAATTCCTCCGCCTCCACCGTATCTGCTCCCAGGAGGACCAGTTCCACCACAGAACACATCAGATGGCCTCCTTCTTTAGAGACTGCAATTTCCCTTCCCGCGTGGTTAAAGATGCCCTCCAACGCATCTCGTCCACATCCCGCACCTCCGCCTTCAGACCCCACCCCTCCAACTGTAACAAGGACAGAACGCCCCTAGTGCTCACCTTCCACCCTACCAACCTTCGCATAAACCAAATCATCCGCTGACATTTCCGCCACCTCCAAACAGACCCCACCACCAGGAATATATTTCCCTCCCCACCCCTTTCTGCCTTCCGCAAAGACCGTTCCCTCCATGACTACCTGGTCAGGTCCACGCCCCCCCCTTCAACCCACCCTCCCATCCTGGCACCTTCCCCTGCCACCGCAGGAATTGCAAAACCTGCGCCCCCACCACCTCCCTCACCTCCATCCAAGGCCCTAAAGGAGCCTTCCACATCCATCAAAGTTTTACCTGCACATCCACCAATATCATTTATTGTATCCGTTGCTCCCGATGCGGTCTCCTCTACATTGGGGAGACTGGACGCCTCCTAGCAGAGTGCTTTAGGGAACATCTCCGGGACACCCACACCAATCAACCACACCGCCCTGTGGCCCAACATTTCAACTCCCCCTCCCACTCTGCCAAGGACATGGAGGTCCTGGGTCTCCTTCACCGCCGCTCCCTCACCACCAGACGCCTGGAGGAAGGACACCTCATCTTCTGCATCGGAACACTTCAACCCTAGGGCATCAATGTGGACTTCAACAGTTTCCTCATTTCCCCTTCCCCCACCTCACCGCAGTTCCCAACTTCCAGCTCAGCACTGTCCCCATGACTTGTCCTACCTGCCTATCTTCTTTTCCACCTATCCACTCCACCCTCCTCCCTATCACCTTCATCCCCTCCCCCACTCACCTATTTACTCTATGCTACTTTCTCCCCACCCCCACCCTCCTCTCACTTATCTCACCACCCTTCAGGCTCTCTGCCTGTATTCCTGATGAAGGGCTTTTGCCTGAAACATCGATTTTACTGCTCCTTGGATGCTGCCTGAACTGCTGTGCTCTTCCAGCACCACTAATCCAGAATTATATTGCAAATACAGACCAGCAATTTCAAGCATGCCCGTATGAGAAAACATGATTCAAACTTCAATCTTAAAGTCAATCTTTCTGTTATTAGTCTTTAATATAACAGTTTGATTAAGTGCGTCAGCCCATGACCTTTTAAGTTAATGTGCTTGAGAGCTATTGATTCTTTTCTATACTTTTGATGGATGAAGATTATTGTTTAAATCAGAGTACAAGGCAAGTTGCAATCAATATATAAAAGAAGGCTGGGTTGTAATGAACTTGGACACAGGTATTTAAGAAAAAATGCATTTTTCAAACTTTGTTTCTTGCAGAGTATTTTAATGTTATTTTATTTCATCCCAACCACACATTTTATGAACCAAAATCTAAATAATGCTCTGGATAATGGGAGCAATTATCAAGGTTGCTTAACAGCAAGTTTATAATCAAGCAGAGTGGTAGGTTCAGGAAAGCAGTTTCCTATCACCATGTTCATGGGACCATAGACCTGGCTGACATTTATTGTCCCATCCCTGATCGCCCATAGAGCTGAAAATGTGTTGCTGGAAAAGCGCAGCAGGTCAGGCAGCATCCAGGGAACAGGAGAATCGATGTTTCAGGCATAAGCCCTTCTTCAGCTCTGATCTCCAGCATCTGCAGATCTCACTTTCTCCCCGCCCATAGAGCTGTTCAGTGTCAACCATAGAGGGAGATGACGGCCTACTGGTACTATTGCTCAATTGTTAATCCAGAGACCCAGGTAATGTTCTGGGGTCCCAGTTTCGAATCCCATATGGCAGGTCGTAGAATTTGAATCTAATAAAAATCTGAATTAAGAGTCTAATGAGGACCATGAATCCCTTGTTCATTGTTGGAAAAACCCATCTGGTTCACGAATGTCCTTTAGGGAAGGAAACTGCCATCTTTACTTGGTCTGGCTGATATGTGATTCCAGACCCTCAGCAATGTGGTTGACTCACAGTTGCCTTCTGGACAATTAGGGATGGGTAATAAATGCTCCCTAGCCAACGATGCCTACATCTCATAAATTAATTTTGTAAAAGATTTAATGTCCTGGAGTCACATACTGGTTGGACCAGGTAAGGATGGCAGATTTCCTTCCCTAATGAGCCAGATGGGCTTTTTCTTTTACGACTATCAGCAGTGGTCAAGTGGTCACCATTAGACCAGCTTTTGATTCCAGATTTTTTTTGAATGCAAATTTCAGAATCAGCTGTGGTGTGATTTGAATCCATGTACCCAGGACATTAGCCCTGAGGTTCTCCCTCACCTGGTTCCTCAAGCACTCGCTGTCCCACCTGCAACAGGGTGTCCAAATCGACATTGAACTTCTCTTCAGGAGACACAACTTTGAGTGTCATTTTTGGTCCCAAAGGACTGCCTAAGAAGAGGAAGTGTTTAATTGAATGCGGATGTTGGGAATTTATTAGGGTTGGAATAAATAATGAGGAGAGCCTTACAGAAGCCGTGGTGTTGAAAATGTGTTGCTGGAAAAGCGCAGCAGGTCAGGCAGCATCCAAGGAACAGGAGGATCGACGTTTCGCGCATAAGCCCTTCTTCAGGATTCCTGTAGAAGGGCTTATGCCCGAAATGTCGATCCTCCTGTTCCTTAGATGCTGCCTGACCTGCTGTGCTTTTCCAGCAACACATTTTCAGCTCTGATCTCCAGCATCTGCAGTCCTCACTTCCTCTTAGAAGCCGTGGTGTGTTTGCGATAGGAGCTGAATGCATGTTATCTTTAACTCTCTCAATAAATGGAACACGACATAGATTGACCAGTATCACGGGGCATTCCAGATTTAAGGAAGTACAAATGCATGTATGCCAAATTAGGTCTTGAGGCAGGAAGTTGGGTAATCCAACTGTGCAGCATCATGGGAATATTCAGGCACTATCCAAATGAAATCCATGGGAATTTTAAGGCACTATCCAAATGCAAGCTGTTGTTCAATGCCACAAACAAGTACTGAGACTCCCGTTAAGAGTTTAAAGGATCAAATTTTAGTAAAAAGCTGTTCAATGAGAGTTTTGAAGTGTAGTTACTTTTGAATGTGAGATATGTGGCCTAAAACTTTGTGGAAAAATAGTTCCCACAAAAAGCAATGTTGTGGTTTGTTTCAGGGTTAAATGTTGCTCAAGTCATCCTGCAGACCTTCCAAATAGTGTCATTGGGATCATTTACATCCTAGTGAGTAGATAGATGGGGCCTTAGTTTAAGTTCTCATGCAAAAGACAGCTCACTCAACAGTATTGCACTTCCTCCATATTGCATGTGAGTACCAGCCTTCATTCTTTTACTCAAAATATGGACTGGGACTCGAACTACAGCTAACACTCCATGCATTTCAAATCATCCTTGCATATCAGATACACTTCAGGACTTTGTGCAAGATCTCAGTATTCAGGAGTAGGTCATGTCTAAATGGCAACCCAGTAGCTCCTCACTCTGAACTTGACCATAACTGACTTCAATACAAATGCACTAAGACCAGAGGCTATCAGATAATGGTCAGGCCTGGTGATGCTGCCTTAATGTTACAATCTTTTATTGTCATTGTCATTGTCATGACTACAATAGCTGAGACCAACTCTGAAGGGTCCAAGCACAGAAAGCCAGGATCTCCCTGATATAGATTTTTTTTAAAAATCCACTTGTTCAGATGATTTATGCCAAATCTCTGGAGTAGGTGGGATTTGGTACCCAGGACTACTCTGGTCCAGAGGTAGGTATGCTACCACCACACTACAAGACATTCCACCTCCCTGGTATGTGATAGCTATTTCAACAGGAAATGACATCACCACAGGAAATGACATCACCAACCCAAAGAAACCCAAATATATAAATAGAAAACAGGAATCATCAGCAGTGCTTCGTCCGGAGGCCCACTGAAGATGTTACCTAGTATGGTGTCGAAACATCTGAAAATGAACCTTCCAGCTCAGTGAGCAAACCTATATCCAGAACTATTTCGATGCTGAGCCATTGGAAAAAGTAAAGTGATACGTAAGTTCAGTACATCAAGCTTCTTCCTACAGTACTGTTACAACAGACCTGTAAGCAATAAACAAATACGTGTACATTTTCTCAAAAGATAAACCTTGCTTCTGCATGTTGTCTTAGTCCAGACATCAAAAATCAGGGGTCATGTGTGTCACTGAACTGACACCTGAAAATTACGGAATCCTGACATGTACAAGAACCTGGTTATATGGGGTATAGGGCACTGAAACAAGCCATTCCACTCAGTCAGACCATGCCAGCATTTATGTTCCACATGTGCTCTCTCCTGTCTTCCCACCTCTAAATCTTCCATTCTCAATCTTTCTTCCCTTCTGATTGATATGAATGAAATTCACAAACTGCTCCAGTTTGCCCCCAGCGACATTTAAAGAGCGGCGGTTCCCTGGGTTTGCCTTTAAACAACTTCCAGGTTTACTGCACGTACCTGAGATTAGTAGCTTTAAAGACACAAGGCCCTTCGGCATATTTGTGATCAGGATTGCCCATGTGCAATGCCGAGGGAGAATCATGAAGACCATGCAGTCTCTACTTTACTGTAATGGCTGCTGAAAAGTGCAGATTTTAAACATGAAAAAATAGTCATTTAATTGTACAGAACTTGGGAAAAATACACTTTTTTTGTCTTGCACTCATACAATTTGCAAGAAATATCTATGTAAAGGGAAACTACATTTTTATAGCAATGAGAAGTGTGGGCTGGTGAATTCTGGAGAATTCACCAGTTTAATGATGACTGACAGTTAGGTGCCGAGCTATGTTTTAAATTTAAACCAGGCTTTGGTTGGCATGGACTAATTGGACCTAAAGGTCTATTTCCGTGCTGTACATCTTGATGACTCTATGGTTGACACTGGTCAAGGCGTTGCGCTGAGGAACAAAACAGAGTGGCTGTTAGAAACATAATCAGAGATTGCTGGAAAATCTCTGCAAGTCTGGCAACATCTGTGGAGAGAAAGCAGGGTTCATGTTTCAGGTTGAAGTGACCCTCCTTCAGAACTGATTTAGATGGGAAAAGGTTGGTACATTTGCTAGAGAAGGATGGGAGAGGAGTAAAGAGTAAATGTTAGGTGAAAATGGAGTCCAGAGAGAGAGAACAGTTGAGCAAACAACGAAATGGATAGTGGTCAGCCTGGGAGAATCAGTAGCTGCTAATGGTGTCTGTTAGTGGCTGACTTTGGGTTGTTTGTGGTAGCAGTCCATGTGATATGTAGAGTTTGCTCAGGACTTAAAAATATTGCACTCAATATTGAGTCCAGAGGCTGCAGGATTCCCAAGTGGAAAATGAGATGCTGTTTTTCCAGCTTGCGCTGAGCTTCGCTGGAGCACTGCAGCAAGCCTGAGACAGAGATGTTGGCCGGGGAACACTGTTATGCTGAGATGGCAGGCAACCAGAAGTCTAGGGTCATTTCTGCAGATGGAATGTAGATGTTGCCCATTTTAGCCAAAGGAAACAGGTACTGTATGTGCACTTGTTCTTTTTTTCTGCAAAGTACGGGGTCCTGTGTATTGTCCAGTCAGCACAAAAGTTCCATGTGCTCTTTAGGTTCCCTTTTAGAGAAGGAAATCTGCCATCTGCCATGTAGTCTTGGCCTACATGTGACTCCAGACTCTCAGTGATGTGGTTAACTTTGGGGCAGCACTGTGGCTCAGTGGTTAGCACTGCTGCCTCGCAGCTCCAGGGACCTGGGTTCAATTCCAGCCTTGGGCAACTGTCTATGTGGAGTTTGCACATTCTCCCCGTGTCTGCTTGGGTTCCCTCCAGATGCTCCAGTTTCCTCCCACAATCCAAAAGATGTGCAGGTTAGGTGAATTGGCCATGCTAAATTGCCCATAGTGTTAGGTGCATTAGTCAGGGGTAAATATAGGGTAGGGGAATGGGTCTGGGTGAGTTACTCTTCAGAGGGTCATTGTGGACTTGTTGGGCCAAAAGGCCTGTTTCCATACTGTAGGAAATCTAATCTAATCTAATATAAACTGTCCTCTGGTGTGGCCTGGCATGTCACTCAGTCAGCTGTAATTGGGGTTGGGCAGCTGATGCTGGTGTCGCCAGTGATGTCCTTATTCCCTTAGGGGGTTTAATAAAGTAAGAAAGATTAGATAAATGTGTACATTTTACAGTATGAAGTGTATTTTAACAAGCCATTCTCTATTCCATTATGCCTGGGATATTTCTTTTCTGTTAGCAATTTCCACATCTTGGGCAGTGGTTTGACTTAGCTTTTCTGGCAGTTTGACATTATTACTTGGTGAAATAGTGAAAAAGGACGGTCTTGTTAACAGCTAATGATATTTTACATGGACATGGACTAGGACAGATGTTGCTCATCTCCGTTCAGGACCATTTCTCTCAGTTCAGCCCACATTGAAGTTGTACTAGAGATGAAATTGAACAGCTCGTTCGTTCTAGGCTGACCTTTTAGATTTATATCAAGGTGCAACAACTCTCAATTTGGCTGCCGATTATTATCCTTTTAACTCTCTCCATTTTGAAAATGTATTCATTCTTTGACAAAGTAGTGCTGTGGCCCAGCTCCAGTACAGGGTAATAGCCAAAACTTCTCGTGCCACGTTCCTCTAAAAGCTTATCACTAATGTTCTGCCTGTGCACCATTAACACAAAAGTTTGTTTACTTTCAGTTCCCCATCTGTTCTGAACTTTGTGTGCATACACTGGGGTTTAACTTTTCCCAACAACTACATTGGACATCCTAACCTTCTTAAGTTAACCCTATGCAATGAGCTTTCAGTTTGCAACTTTCCATTCCAAATGTCCATTTCACCCATTTTTCAGGCAAAACCAGTGATCTTCTGTATTTGACCAGGCTGTGTTTCAATTTATTGGTAAATGATCTCATCTGAACTATAGGTCAGGGTCATTTGCATACCCTCAACATCCAAGGTGTCTCTGATGTATGCTCAAATGCAATACTTAGTTCATTAGAGATTTAGAGTGTAGTTCTCTGAAAACTGCTGTGAATTGTTAAATTCCTTAGATAGTTCTGCTTGTTTTATCTTTTCAGCTTTTACATAAGCAAACCTCAACAATAGAGTTATAGCCCCTGATTTTACGATTTTACAATTCTGTCACTAGTTTGATTTACTAGTCTCGAACTCTGGTCTCCTAGGATCTAAACTAAACAAAAATGCCTGAATAGTTTAACAAATAATAGTTATTTATGGGTTTCTATATAACTTAATGGCTTATCTTTCCTTCCAGAATGTTATGTAGACCTTAATATGTTATATTGCTTACCATTTATTCATCATTGGCAGGACATGGGTTTCACTGGATATACCAGCATTTAGTGTACTAATAGTCACCCTGGGGAAGGTAGTGGTGAGCTATCTTCTTGAACTGCTGCTGCTGACCGTTTGGTGTAGATATATCTACAGTGTTTTTAGGTGGGAAGTTTGAGCTTGGGGCGGGTGAATAACAGTATAGTTCAGGGTGGTGAGCAATTGGTGGGGAAATTACAAGTGGTGATGTTTGAATAAATCTGTTGTCCTTATCCATCTAGATGGTAGGTTTAGAAGCTCCTGTCTAGGGAGCCTTGGATATTGTGTTATATTTGTCGTCATGTGCCAATACCATCTACTCCTATCAATGGATGAGGTGAGCAGCTAACCTCTCCTTGACAGAATATACAGACAGAACATATTGTCTGGTCCCTCTCTATGCCCTTTTATCCAACATTCCGTATTGTAACTTTTTCTGCTGTCTGAAGGTTCCTCAACAATAATAGTTAAAAAAAAAAGATGATGTAATAGTTAACGTGAGCAAAAGAATTGCCCGAGAAGGATCGAGTTGGCCTCAATAGTTTGACTATTTAAACATTATGTCTTTTGTATGAAGTGGAGCCAACCCACTCCAGTACGTTTCTGTTGGGAATGCACACACACACTCCCAGTATAGAATGTGACAGGAAGGAAGTGGATTCCTTGGTCAGCCTCCTGTTTTATATATGCTAGTAATGGGGAGGAGTTTGCATGCCTAATGGAAACACAAGGTCATACCAGTTTCTTCCCAAACCAAAGAATTATTGTCAGTAGGACTGTTCAGTCCAAACAAACATAACTGTAGAGGGAAGGCAATGGCCTTAATGGTATTACAGTAAGACTATTAATCCAGAAACTCATTTAAGTTCTGGGGACCCGGGTTTGATTTGCACCATGGCAGATTAGATTACTTACAGTGTGGAAACAGGCCCTTCGGCCCAACAAGTCCACACTGACCTGCCGAAGCGCAACCCACCCATTCCCCTACATTTACCCCTTTACCTAACACTACGGGCAATTTAGCAGGGCCAATTCACCTGACCTGCACATTTTTGGACTGTGGGAGGAAACCGGAGCACCCGGAGGAAACCCACGCAGACACGGGGAGAATGTGCAAACTCCCCACAGTCAGTCGCCTGAGTCGGGAATTGTGAGGCGCTGTGAGGCAGCAATGCTAACCACTGTGCCACCGTGCCGCCCACGGTGAAATTAGAGTTCAAAAAAATGAATCTGGAATTAAGAGGTTAATGGTGACCATGCAACCATTATTAATTGTTAAGAAAACCCCATTTGGTTCACTAATGCCCTTCAGGGAAGGAAGTCTGTTATCCTTCCTGGTCTGGTCTACATGCGACTGCAGACACACAGCAATGTGGTTGACTTTTAACTGCCCCCTGTGCAATAAAGGATGGGTAATAAATGCTGGTGTAGGCAAAGATGCCCACATCCCAGAAGCGAATTTTTAAAAATAAATCAATGAAATGTATATCCTACAAACAGCCGGGGACCCTGAACTCAATTTTTGCAAAGGATATTTATGGCAGTACAGACTTTTTTTAAAAAAAGTTTTTTATCTTTCACTCATCAGGACAAATGCAAGAATTCCAATTTTCATCGAATCCTTAGTGTGGAAACAGGCCCTTCAGCCCAACAAGTTGACACTGACCCTCTGAAGAGTAACCCACCCAGACCCATTCCCCTCCCCTATTATCCTTTTATTTATCCCTGACTAATACACCTAACCTACACTATGGGTAATTTAGCATGGTCAATTCACCTAACCTGCACCTCTTAGGACTGTGGGAGGAAACTGGAGCAGCTGGAGAAAACCCATGCAGACACAGGGAGAATGTGCAAACTCCACACAGACATTTCCCCAAGGCTGGAATCGAATCTGGGTCCCTAGTGCAGTGTGGCAGCAGTGCTAACCACTGACCCACCATTCCACCCCTTTCTTGTTTTGAAAGGGAACAACAAGATTTATAATGAATGAAAAGAGTACCAATCAGAATCCGCTTGCCATCCCATTGGCAGAGATTTATCCATGCAGATGTACCAGGGACCAACTATCCCTCAAGCTTTTGTTTAAATTCAGACCAATATGAATCTGATTGGTCGAGGCATCGCTATGGAAATGCACTTGGGAGCAGTTGTCCCCAAAATTTTCTTTAATTGAAAAAGGCTCAGTGCTTGGACATGTTCAAGCAACCAATTTAAAATTGACAGTCGGATCAGTGACAATGTGTCTCATTTACCCTTGCTAGAAGCTACACATATTCATATGCAAGGCTCTGTCCTCTGCAGACTGAACGAACATATCCAGGCATTGCATGTTTATTTAAAGTTAATACGAGTTTAGGGATAACTAATCCCCGGTGCATTCTCCATGGCAATGTTTTCACTAACCAGAGTCTGCTTGACGATCAATTGACACTTGCTTCTCCTAATATAAATGTGTTATTCCTTTCAAAATCTGATATTCTTGCAGTTCTGCTCTGACGTTTGCAATTTGAAAGACTACGAAAGCATATCTTTTGTTTTAGACAATATTTTTAAAAAAGTTTCACTTTGAACGTAAGGTACGATGGACTTTAGCATTGTGCTGTCTAATCTGTCATAAGGGTGACATCTGTACCTTCCATCAGTCCACATTACCTGGCTGCAGGCAAAAGGAGTGTCTGTGTAGTGACATAAATCCTCAAACTACATTCTCTCCAGTGTACAAAATATTATGAAGTAAAAACACTAGTGAAATACATTTAATGCTTCAGGTCAATGAAAAATATTCTATTTGAGTTGCTTGTTGTCAAAATAATGGCTGCTGCTAGTACCATGTGTAGCTTAATGACTTCACCAGGAGTGCAATCTTCAGCACTAGAGGATACAGTCTTCTCAAATGACAATATTTTTGTAATCTCAGCTCTGTGGAGGGTAGGTCAAGCTGCTTGACTATCCAGATCCCTGTTGCTAATGTTCAGAATGCTAGTCAGTACAGGATAGAGCTGTAGAAGTGGAGCCAGCTTTTGTACATTTATATATTTATTGCAGAGTTTTACGCTATGAGCATGCACCATCAATGATTATTGTTTTGATCCGTTTCTCTAGAAATGCAATTGTTAATGCCCACCAGGTGTACATAATCAAGCACAACCCATACATGATTAACACCGATGGGGATGTGACTTCCTAAAGAAAGTTCTTCCGCCTCAGGGGCCTGTGTTTTTGAACTTTTTCTCTCTCGATATTTTGTATCAAACCCCTTCCTACTAAAGCCAATTCCTCTCTCTTTCTCTCCCTTTATGCTTTACTAAAAGATGGTCTGTGACAGCTGTGCTGTAATCTAACCTGAGTTTGGGAACCTCGCTGCAATTATATTCCAGTTGGAACTAGGCTCATGATCAGAAAGCTGAACATTTTTCTCTGCCTGAATAGAAAATCTGGGCAACAGGGATCTACCCTCTGTCCTATCCATGCAGAACTGCGAATGACAAAGAATATATTCAAAGTAAACTTTCTGTCAAATTAATGTTTCTCCCCATTCTACTATTCCAATAGGCTCCTTCGTGAGTGCTCCCCTTTCAGAATGACCTTTGATTACACTTATCATGACACTCAACAAAGGGTTGCAACATTATTTAAAAAAGAAAAGACAGAATTTTATACCTCCAAATGCCAGGTTTTAATCTGAAGGCTTGAGTTTAAGCCTCCAAGTCAGGAGATCAGGCCTGTCCTCTCTGAGGGATTCTGCAGAATGTTATTTTTTTAAAACTGATTCACGGGATTGTGCCATTGCTGGCTAGGCAGCATTTATTGCCCGTCCCTAATTGTCCAGAGTGTAGTTAAGAGTCAACCACGTCACTGTGGGTCTGGTGTTACACGTAGACAGTTTCTTTCCCGAAAGGAACATGAGCGATCCAGATGGGTTTTTCCCAACAATCGACAAATGGGCATCATTAGACTCTTAATTCCAGATAATTATTGAATTCAAATTCCACCATCTGCCAACCCAGGATTTGAATACGGGTCCCCAGGTCATTACCTGAGTCTCCGGATTAACAAACCAGTGATAATACCACTAGGCCATCTCCCCTGTGCTGCTCTTTTTTTCATGAAATGGGAAAGTATTGTCAATTTGCTGGATGTAGAAGATCCCATGGTGTCATTGTGAGGAGGGGATGGAATTCTCTTGGTGCCTGGAGCAATGTTCCTGTCTCAAAATATTTTGTCAACGGTAAATGGATTCATTGCTGATAGGTTGTGGGATTGTGACTGCTGCAAAATAGACTTTTCTTACATAAACATAACTGCATCTCAAAGTAATTCATTGTTTGTGGAATATTTGAACTGTGTCTGATGTAGTGAAAGAGGCAGTTGATTATACATTCTTTGCAATGATGTGGAGGTGCTGGGGTGGACAAAGTTAAAAGTCACATGATGCCAGGTTATAGTCCAATAGGTGTATTTGGAAGTACAAGCTTTCGGAGCACTGCTCCTTTGTCAGGTACCTAGTGGGGTAGGATCATAAGATCATAATGCTATAAATTCTGTGTCCTGTGATCCTACTCCATTAGCTATCTGACGAAGGAGCAGCGTTCTGAAAGCCTGTACTTTCAAATAAGACTGTTGGATTATAACCTTGTGTCATAGGATTTTTGATCTTTGTAATGGCAGTGAAACGAGGCCAGAAGTTCAATTCAAAGTCGAATAGGGCAGTAAAGCTGTACTAGTCTTTAACAAAGACAGAGACCCTTGTCATGAGATCCCTACATCATGAAACCATTGAGTCCACACCGACCCTCTGAAGAGCTTCCCACCCTGACCCGTGATCCTACATTTCCCATGGCCAATCCAACAGACCTGTACAACTTTAGACTGAGGGAGAAAACTGGGGCACCCAGAGGAAACCCACATAGACACAGGGAGAATATGCAAGCTCCAAACAGACAGTCACCTGAGGGAATTGAACCCGGATCCCTGGTGCTGTGAGGGTAGCAGTGCTAACCACTGAGCCACCGTGCCACCTCACCGATCTCAAAATATTAATTCTGTCTTTCTCTTAACAAATGCTACCAGAACTGGCTGAGTTCCTGTTTTTGTTTCAGACTCCCAGCATCTGCAGTTATCAAGTCATAGAGATGTATAGCACGGAAACAGACCCTTCAGTCCAACTCGTCCATGCCGAGCAGATATCCTCAATTAATCTCGTCCCATATGCCAGCACTTGGCCCCTATCCCTCCAAACCTTTCCTATTCATGTACCCATTCAGATGGCTGTTAACTGTTGTAATTGTACCAGCCTCCACCACTTCATGTGGCAGCTCATTCCATACACACGCCACCCTCTGCATGAAAGATTTGCTCCTTAGGTCTCTTTTATATCTTCCCCTCTCACCCTAAACCTATGCCTTGTAGTTTTGGACTCCTGCACCCCAGGGAAAATGCTTTGTCTATTTACCCTATCCATGCCCCTCATGATCTTATAAATCTCCATTTGGATATAGAACTAGCTTGAAGGTAGAAGACAAAGGATGATGGTGGACGGTTGCTTTCCAGATGGAGGCCTGTGGCCAGTGACATGCCACAAGAATCGGTGCTGGGTCCACTTTTTGTCATTTGTATAAAGGATTAGGATATGAACATAGGAGGTACAGTTAGTAGGTTTGCAGATGAAACCAAAATCGGAGTTTCTTTGGGTTTATTGCACTAGTCTTTAACCTGAGACCATGGCTGTGGTGGGAATAGAGTAGGTGGCATGAAATAAAATTGTGGTGTGAACAGAAGACAATAGTTTTGATCTTTCTATTTAACTTGAGGAAATTGAGACTTGTTCACGACTAGATGTCAGGCTGACGGCGTGAGTTTGGGAAAGTGTTGGGGTGTGTAGACCTGGCTGCGGAACATGGCTTCATTTCTTCAAGTGCTGTTGCAAAGAGCTGCAGGTGGAAGAGAGTGCCAGTAGGTAGACCTGCATTGTAAAAGGAGGCATGATGTGGAGGTGCCAGTGTCGGACTGGGGTGGACAAAGTTTAAAAATCGCACAACACCCAGGTTATACTCCAACAGGAGAGGGACTGGGCGCTAAAGCTTCACATATTCCACAGAGAGAGAGAGAGAGAGAGAGAGAGACAGGCCTAATGGGCAGTAAGCCTTTTATGGAGTGTGAGAAGATGTCCAAATGTAGACTGGTAAAGTGGAGGCTCAACTTCAAATAAAATATTTTGCTCTTCCAATACATATAGCCATTGAAACTACATTGTGGCGGATTATGAGCTGCACTGCAGTCCATTATTCAATGGAGACAAGCTCTATTAATGCCTTTTACCAGATAGTAAATAAATCCAGAGAGCATTGGAGTTAAATTACATTCCATTCATCACTACCACCAAGGAATGCTGGTAATACACACTAACAGAGAAAAATTCTTCAATCTATATAGTAATAAATAACATATTTACACAGTTGGTTCTTCTGCTATAACGTATGTTTCTTCAATGCTCATTGGCTTTAATGCGATTGAAGAATTTAGACCATTATTTGTAGAACGCGAACTTTCCTTACCTATATTGGCTAGAATGTGACTCCGGCCCCATTTGTTTAAATGGCGCGGCTAATGCACGATCTTCTAATAAAGCGAGATTGCTCAAGAACGGAACTATTCTGTTATATAAGGACCAACTGTACAGTTAAAATAGTCATGTTTTTTGAAATTCATTTTCAATTTTCTGGTTAGTCCTGAATGCAGTTACTGCCTTTTCGCACACTGGTGATGTCCTGTGTTCTTTCTCTAAGGCTTCTCTGGAATATTCATCACACGCAGCAACAATTATATAATCGGTACCGGGTACTGTTTCTGCTGTTACCCTGCTAATAGCAAACATGTGCTTGTGTTTATAATTTCCCTGCAAATTGTAAGCAGAACTTTCTTCAATAGCCAATGTGTCACAACCATTAATTTATCAGCAAGGAAGTCATTACATGCCAATGAATTCTTGGGCTATTCATGGTTGCTGTAGCACTCAGACTTTAAGGCGGGGATCAAGAGAATTTAGAGTCATAGAGATGTATAGTATGGAAACAGACCCTTCGGTCCAACCCGTCCATGCCGACCAGATATCCCAACCCAATCTAGTCCCACCTGCCAGCACCCGGCCCATATCTCTCCAAACCCTTCCTATTCATATACCCATCCAAATGCCTCTTAAATGTTGCAATTGTACCAGCCTCCACCACTTCCTCTGGCAGCTCATTCCATACACGTACCACCCTCTGCGTGAAAAAGTTGCTCCTTAGGTCTTTTTTATATCTTTTCCCTCTCACCCTAAACCTATGCTCTCTAGTTCTGGACTCCCCAGCCCCAGCGAAAAGACTTTGCCTATTTACCATATCCATGCCCCTCATAATATTGTAAACCTCTATAAGGTCACCCCTCAGCCTCCAATGCTCCAGGGAAAACAGCCCCAGCCTGTTCAGCCTCTCCCTATAGCTCAGATCCCCCAACCCTGGCAACATCCTTGGAAACCTTTTCTGAACCCTTCCAAGTTTCACAACATCTTTCCGACAGGAAGGAGACCAAAAGTGCACGCAATATTCCAACAGTGGCCTAACCAATGTCTTGTACAGCTGCAACATGACCTCCCAACTCCTATACGCAATACTCTGACCAATAAAGGAAAGCATACCAAATGCCTTCTTCACTATCCTATCTACCTGCAACTCCACTTTCAAGGAGCTATGAACCTGCACTCCAAGGTCGCTTTGTTTAGCAACACTCCCTTAGGACCTTACCATTAAGTGTAGAAGTCCTGTTAAGATTTGCTTTCCCAAAATGCGGCACCTCACATTTATCTGAATTAAACTCCATCTGCCACTTCTCAGCCCATTGGCCCATCTGGTCCAGATCTTGTTGTAATCTGAGGTAACCTTCTTCGCTGTCCATTACACCTTCAATTTTGGTGTCATCTGCAAACTTACTAATTGTACCTCTTATGCTCGCATCCAAATTTTTTATGTAAATGACAATAAAGTAGAGGGCCCAGCACCGATCCTTGTGGCACTCCACTGGTCACAGGCCTCCAGTCTGAAAAACAACCCTCCACCACCACCCTCTGTCTTCTACCTTTGAGACAGTTCTGTATCCAAATGGCTAGTTCTTCCTGTATTCCATGAGATCTAACCTTACTAATCAGTCTCCCATGGGGAACCTTGTCGAATGCCTTACTGAAGTCCATATAGATCACATCTACTGCTCTGCTGTCATCAATCTTCTTTGTTACTTCTTCAAAAAACTCACTCAAATTTGTGAGACATGATTTCCCACACACAAAATCATTTTGATTATCCCGAATCAGTCCTTGCCTTTCCATATACATGTACATCCTGTCCCTCAGGATTCCCTCCAACAACTTGCCCACCACCAATGTCAGGGTCACTGGCCTATTGTTCCCTGGCTTGTCTTTACCGCCCTTCTTAAACAGTGGCACCACGTTTGCCAACCTCCAGTCTTCCGGCACCTCACCTGTGACTATCGATGATACAAATATCTCAGCAAGAGGCCCAGCAATCCCTTCTCTAGCTTCCCACAGAGTTCTCGGGTACCCCTGATCAGGTCCTGGGATTTATCCATCTTTAACCGTTTTAAGGCATTCAGCGCTTCCTCCTGTGTAATCTGGACATTTTGCAAGATGTCACCATCTATTTTCCTACAGTCTATATCTTCCATATCCTTTTCCACAGTAAATACTGTTGCAAAATATTCATTTAGTATCTCCCCCATTTTCTGTGGCTCCACACAAAGGCCGCCTTGCTGATCTTTGAGGGGCCCTATTCTCTCCCTAGTTACCCTTTTGTCTTTAATATATTTGTAAAAACCCTTTGGATTCTCCTTAATTGTATTTGCCAACACTATCTCATGTCCCCGTTTTGCCCTCCTGATTTCCCTCTTAAGTGTACTCCTACTTTCTTTATACTCTAAGGATTCACTCGATCTATCCTGTCTATACCTGACATATGCTTCCTTCTTTTTCTTAACCAAACCCTCAATTTCTTTAGTCATCCAGCATTCCCTATACCTACCAGCCTTCCCTTTCACCCTGACAGGAATATACCTTCTCTGGATTCTTGTTATTTCATTTCTGAAGGCTTCCCATTTTCCAGCCGTCCCTTTACCTGTGAACATCTGCCTCCAATCAGCTTTCGAACATTCTTGCCTAATACCGTCAAAATTGGCCTTTCTCCAATTTAGAACTTCAACTTTTAGGTCTGGTCTATCCTTTTCTATCACTATTTTAAAATGAATAGAATTATAGTTGCTGGCCCCAAAGTGCTCCCCACTGACACCTCAGTCACCTACCCTGTCTTATTTCCCAAGAGTAGGTCAAGTTTTGCACCTTCTCTCGTAGGTACTCATACTGAATCAGAAAATTGTCTTGTACACACTTAAGAAATTCCTCTCCATCTAAACCTTTAACACTATGGCAGTCCCAGTCGATGTTTGGAAAGTTAAAATCCCCTACCATAACTACCCTATTATTCTTACAGATAGCTGAGATCTCCTTACAAGCTTGTTTCTCAATTTCCCTCCGACTATTGGGGGGTCTATAATACAATCTCAATAAGGTGATCATCCCTTTCTTATTTCTTAGTTCCACCCAAATAATTTCCCTTTATGTATTTCCAGGAATATCCTCCCTCAGCACAGCTGTAATGCTTTCCCTTATCAAAAATGCCACTCCCCCTCCTCTCTGGCCTCCCTTTCTATCCTTCCTGTAGCATTTGTATCCTGGAACATTCAGCTGCCAGTCCTGCCCATCCCTGAGCCATGTTTCCGTAATTGCTATGATATCCCAGTCCCATGTTCCTAACCATGCCCTGAGTTCATCAGCCTTCCCTGATAGGCCCCTTGCATTAAAATAAATGCAGTTCAATTTAATGGAACAAAATTATTGTATGCAATGTTCAGCCCGTTCTAAATGTCACCTTAGCTTCGTGGAAGCCCTCTTGCTTCTGGGTTCACTGCCTTCCCTCATTGGTCCTCAAAACTTTGGTTATTTCATCTATGATGATTTCCTCTTTTAATGCAGTAAAGAGGGAGTGCTGCATTGTTGCCGATTCTGTTTTTGAAGTATCATTAAACAGTGGTCACCACCTGCCATGACAAACACCATGGCCCAATGTGAACAAGAGCAAAGAGAGGCATTTTGATGAAGAATGAACCATCAATTATCTGACTGTTTATATAATTTGCTGTCTCTGGGACTTTGCTGTGTACAAATTAGCTACCAAACCTGTCTGTATTTAAAATAAATTAATTGGCAGTGAGGTTCATTAGGATGCCCTGAGGATAAGAAAGACCATTCTGCACATAAATACAAGCAGATTCTTTCATGTGGACCACTCAGGTATCTATTATCAGATCTTGTAGCATGTCTGATTCTATCCCACATAAGAAAGTAGAGTTTGGAGTCTTTTGATATGGTGTTGTAAGAAATGTCCTTGAGGCAATGTGCTTGAACAGTAGCTATAGTTCTGTAGGTAAACATTGGAGATTCATTTTGTGACCACTAATGAAAAACAAAAAATGCGACAGTGAACCATTCTCCTATTTGTTCCTGGTATTTTTAAGGCAAAACAATGTTTAGTTGCAATGTAAAAGAACTCCTTTCTCCTCTTCCCAATTGCACCATGTAATCTTTGACATTTCATAGAATCCCTAGAGTGTGGAAGCAGGCCATTCAGCCCACTGAGTCCACACTGACTCTCCAAAGAGCGTCCCACCTCGACCCACCCTATCCCTGTAACCTCACATTTCCCATGGCTAATCCACCTAACCTGCACATCTTTAGATTGTGGGAGGAAACCAAAGCACCCAGAGGAAACCCGCACAGACAGTCATCCAAGGGAGGTATCAAACTTGGGTACCTGGCACTGTGAGGCAGCTGTGCTCATCACTGAGCCACCGTGTCACCCCATGTTGAATTATTGGTTCCTTAAGTTACACTGTTCCCCTTCTGAGACATCCAAGCCTTAAGATGGAATGATAATGCAGCGAAATCTTCCATGTCATCTTGAATTCATTTAAAACTGACATCTCTGTCTTTCTGCATAACTAATAAGGGATTTATGCCAATTAGCATCATCGTGGCACCCTGTTTGCTAAGCTAATTGTTTAAAACAAAATGCTTCCTCTGTGTGAACGTAGGAACCAGCTATTGACAGTTTTAGAGAAGCATTTTGGAATGTGAAGTATTATTTCAGTGAAGCAGTAGCAGGTTCATCTTCATTGGAACTGATGAAGTCCAAATTGTAATCACTGTCTGCTGGCATGTAGGTGGAGTATTCTGATCACTCACTCAGCACCATCACTTCCAATTCAGCTGAACAGTTCCAGCTGTTTATTTTCTCACCAATCTGCACTGCTTTCATTTCATTTTGATGGATTTCTGAGACACTGAAAATATATTCGGTGCTCGCACACTGGAATACACTTTTTTTTTTCCAGTCCCGGTTTTGTGGTTCAGTTTGTGTTTGGATTCTGGTCGACAATGCAGACTCAGCATTTTTCGCATTCCAAGACATTGGTGGGTTTTTTTTTTGGAATTCAGAGAAAGCTCTAGACAGTTTTTCTTTGTGCTTGAACTTAAGGGGAAAGAAGAAATCTTGAAAGTCGATAGTTAGGGCAGGAAGAAAATTTTTGAGCTAGGTTTCTCTTGGCCTGTGCGGAAGAAGCATTTAATGGTCTGTCGGGTATCTCAGAAGCATCTCAATGTCTTTCACAAAACAGTGAAGTACTTTTAAAGTGTCTTCAATGGTGTTAAGTAGGAAAGAGTGGTGGCCATTTTGTGTACAGGCAAAACTCTCAAATAGCCAGCATGACAATGATTAGTTTAAGCTCTTTGTTTTTCTGAATGCTTTCCAAATGCCAGGAGAACTGTATAGTCTCTTACACTATGCCATTCACTGGATCTTCAATGGCCCACTGCCGAACCAATGTGAAAGAAACGATGGCAAATGTATTAACACTCCCCCCACCTCAATCAATGCCTTGACTGTCTGGAGAAGCTGATGATAAGTATGAGGGACATTAGTCTAAAAGTTATCCTGATGATGTTAGAACTCTCTTTTATTTAACAAAGAACAACGCCATTTTGAGAACCGAAAGAACTGCGGATGCTGTAAATCAGAAACAAAAACAGAAATTGCTGGAAAAGCTCAGCAGGTCTGACAGCATCTGTGGAGAGATATCAGAGTTAATGTTTCGGGTCCAGTGACCCTTCCTCAGGACTCCAGAACTTAGGAGAAGTTCTTGAGTCCTGAGAAAGGGTCACTGGACCCAAAACCTTAACTCTGATTTCTCTTCACGCATATTGCCAGACCTGCTGAGCTTTTTCAGCAATCTCTGTTTTTGATGGCCATTTTGAGAGTTGGTTCTGGTTCTGGAAGCATTGACAGCTAACTACATGGTGATCATATTGCATTAGATTTTAATTCCAGATTTTTATAGCATACAAATTCAGCCATCTGCCATGGTGGGATTTTAACCTGAGTCCTCAGAACATTATTTGGATCTTTGGATTAATAGTCCTGCGATAATATCATTGGGCCACAGTCTTAACATAATACATATAACTATCCTACAGTACTTGGAGAAAATGTTTTTATCATATTTTGAGCTTTGAAATAAATACAGAATTGAAAATGATCTATCTTTTCTGAATATGTGAGGGTATTGTAATTTTAATTACATACTTCTGGTACACGGTTGAAGTGTTGAGAGGAAATATGTTTTTGAAGGTTTAAAGTTAAATGAGAACAAATGGTTCTAGATTGAAAAGTTTTTGTTTTAAAACTGTTAAACATAAGTAATAGAATCACAGAGACCTGCAGCTGAAAAGGAGGCTAATTGGTCAAACAAACCAGTGCCAATTACTTGGAAGACTAGATGACCCATATCCCAGCTTTCTGTTCATAATTCCACATTAGTCAAATACCCTCATCTCAGAAAACAAACATCATCTGTTTAAAAGGATGGTAATTCTTAATCTGAATTGAACTGGCATTGTTGAGTAGAATGAGTCAGCATCGCTGGGTCAAACTCCTGGAATTCCTTCCCTAAGGGCATTGTGGGTCAACCCACAGCGGTTGGACTGCAGCAGTTCAAGAAGGCAGCTCACTTCTCAAAGGGCAACTGGGGACGGGCAATAAATGCTGGGCCAGCCAGGGACACCCACATCCCATAAATGAATAAATATTTAAAAAGTAGAATGCTAGAAGGGAGGGGACAGAGAATCACCTTCCTGAGAGTTTCTTGCTGTATCTCCAGGAAGACAACTTTCAAACAGTAGTGACATTGACCTGAGAGCAAATTGTCACTGTAACTGCACATTGGGACCCAGGGAGAAATGAAGTTATCATCACACTAGCTGTTTATAGTTAATAAACAAACAAGTAGTCAAGTCTCCCTTTTTTTAAAAAAATAAATACTTGCTATTTAAAGGGATTGGCCATGACTTATGAACCAGTTTATTAGGGATATAAACAAAGTTGCTTAGTTTGAGAGAGAAGGTGTTCAGGTGGTACTGTCACTGAACTAGTCATCCCAGAATCGCAGACTGTAGCTTTGGGCACAAGGGCTCAAATCTACCAACACATACAGTGGAATTTAAGTTCAATTAATTATTTCTAGAATTGGAAGATTGTCTAAGTGATGGTGACCATGAAGCTATCAACAATGTTGTAAAATCCCACCTGGTGCGCTAATGTCCTTTTAGGGAAGGAAACTGCCACCCTTATCTCGTCTGGCCTACATGTGATTCCAGACTCTCAGCAATGTGGTTGACTCTTAACTGCCCTCTGAAATGGCCAAGGGCAATTTGGGATGGGAAGCATATATTGGACCTCTCAGTAAGGCCCACATTCTGTGAAACACACCACAGCATCTTTCAATGAATGGCTATAAAATACACACCATTTAATAGAAGCTGACGTGAAGACAACCTGAAGATGAGAACTTGCACTGAAGATATTTGATATTGGATCAGGCGCCCCATCCAATGGACTGTCTGGCCATCCTCAAAGCACAGCACCTTCCCACATCAATTGGACAGCCAAGGCTCTGTTACCGGATTGTATGAGTATGTTAATGTTCATGGTATCAATAGGTTTGAAATGCAGCACTGTTGTGATTGTAGGAAATGTGGCTGCCAGCTTACAAACAGCAATGGGATCACAACAGGGCAACCTCGGTTGTTTAATCTGTAATGCTGATCGAGTGTTTAAGGACTGGCTGGGACACTTGAGGGAATCCTCTTGCTGTTCTGCCCACATGGTTGTGGGATTACTTACATCTGCTGGAGAGGGTAGAGTTGGTTTAACATCTGGTCAGAAGAATGTTAATTGATTTGGAGCAACACTCCGTCGGCTCAGTGCTGAATTGTCAGCCTAGATTATCTGCTCGGGTTTCTGAAACAGAGCGTGAACCTTCGGCCTCTGGTCTCTGAAGGGCACAAGAGGTGTGTACATTGATCGCTTTAATATCGTCTCTTCCCAGTTTAGGTTTGTGCCATCGCTCGGAGGAGTCACGTTGGACTTGACATTGACTCTGGCCCTAGTTTTGCCCCTTGGTCAGGGATGCACAGAGCCTGGAGTGTTTCAAAATGGTCTCCCAGGCTCTCTATTTTCGGTCTGGGATAGGAGGCACAGGAGAGGGGCTTGGCTGGGGCTGGGGTGCTGATTTGGAAATAAGCTGAATAACTAGGTAAGAGCTGAGTGACAGACTGTTTCCGGGCACTGGCGCTGTGAATTTAAACAGAAGGATAAAATATAAGACATTCATCCAGCCCTCACAGCTCATGCCTTCACTCTGTCCAGATCCTATCCATGCCAACGTGCCATCTGATGTTCTTTACTCTATGGTCCCTCATGTCCCCATGCTCTACCTATTCCACTTCCCACTCAATGTCCCTGTACCACCCTATGCCTCTACATCCAACTGCCCTGGCTTCTCATATACTGCCCTGTGATCCTCTACCTGTCCCCTATATCCTTTCATATTGCTGTGCCAACTCATGCCTTCCAGCCACCACTCTTTCCCCTTTGTTTACCATGCCATCTTACATTCTATCCACCAGACCCATGCACCAGAAGGAAAATAAAGTTTAATTTGTTAAGGTTCAATGTTGCAAACTACATTCTATGAAGAAATGCACTTCCATCCATAAAAACACATTTTGACAGTTCTTGACAGTTTTGACACCTCTTGACAAGTTTGAGAATTTTAACAGGGCGGCACGGTGGCAGTGGGCAGCACGGTGGCACAGTGGTTAGCACTGCTGCCTCACAGCGCCGGAGACCCGGGTTCAATTCCCGCCTCAGGCGACTGACTGTGTGGAGTTTGCACATTCTCCCTGGGTCTGCGTGGGTTTCCTCCGGGTGCTCCGGTTTCCTCCCACAGTCCAAAGATGTACAGGTCAGGTGAATTGGCCATGCTAAATTGCCTGTAGTGTTAGGTAAGGGGTAAATGTAGGGGTAGGGGTATGGGTGGGTTGCGCTTCGGCGGTCGGTCGGCGGTCGGTTGGGCCGAAGGGCCTGTTTCCACACTAAAGTAATCTAATCTAATCTAATGATACCTTTTGGCACACCTGTCCTTATTGTTTACCTGGCACTACCCCTAACTGAAAGGGTACCAGTCACCCCAATAGTGTCCAAGGACACCCCAATTGTGCCCAACTATAGGGATACCCTACCTTTGTAAAGAGGTAGCCTGTCTATCCAAATGAATTTTGTTTTAAGATGAGAGGGGAAAGGTTTAAAAGGCATCTAAGGAGCAACTTTTTCATGTAAGGGGTGGTACATGTATGGAACGAGCTGCCAGAGGAAGTGGTGGAGGCTGGTGCAATTGCAACATTTAAAAGGCATTTGGATGGGTATATGAATAGGAAAGGTTTGGAGGGATATTGGCCGGGTGCTGGCAGGTGGGACTAGATTGGGTTGGGATATCTGGTCGGCATGGACGGGTTGGACCGAAGGGTCTGTTTCCGTGCTGTACAACTCTATGACAGTAATTCACAAGATTCAGAGCTGCTGTTAGGTCTAATGTGCACACTCTGGGCTCCATGCTGTAGAATTGCCACATTTCTGTGTCATTGGGATGAGTTGGTGGTTCAAATGGCCAACTACCTCCATAAAACCAACAAGCGCAAAACTCAGCCTGCCCCAACACCCAGCCCCTGCAGAAACAGGAGCTGTCGCGTTCAGTGGCAAGTGTTAGGATGTGCCCTGAAATCCCATCAGTTTTTGCCACAACTGAGAACCTCTGTTGCAGACGTTCAACGTGGGGGAGAAAATCAGCCCCCGATAACCAAAATAGTGAGATGGCGAAAAAGAATATACGGGAGGCAGGCAGCATCTCCGGAGAGGGGGAGAAAAAGGGTTAATCTTTTAGCTCAGCCATTAATTAGCATGATGCTGGAGACGTAACAGCTTTTTAAGCAAGTACAGAGGGAGAGAGAAGGTGAAGGAAGCAGGAACAATGGAGAGGATCTGCATAAGTTGGAGAAGCAAATCATTTGCAGATGCTGGAATCTGTACTGAAAACAAAAAATGTTGGAGATCACAGTGAGTCAGCCAGCATCCATGGAGAGAGAGCAAGCTAATGTTTCGAGTCTGGATGACTCTAGAAGACATCTGCTCTGATGAAGAACCACCCAGACTCGAAACATTAGCTGGCTCTCTCTCCATGGATGCTGGCTGACCTGCTGCGATCTCCAGCAGTTTGGTCTTATTATAGTAAGTGGAATTAGTGCAAGTCCATACTGGGTGCTAATGTAAAATTATGAAGTCTGTCCTTTCTTGGGACTCTGACAGTTCATGAGAACAACCAGGAGAAAAGGGTGTCTGGAGATTCATCCTTTTCAGCCCATATTAAGTAAGGCTCCAACAACCCGTCTATTATAGAATGTGAGCACGAGCTGGATAAACATTGATGATCCAGGGAGTGTAACAACAGAGGTCCAGGGAAATCTAAAGCACAAAATCATATTTTCAAGAAAGACTATCCTGTTTCATTCCTTGGTTGAGCTTGATCATAGAGGAACATTCCAATCCATTCACAAGTGTACAGTTAATCACTGTTTTGTTGAACGTTTTGTCCTTGGGAGCGTAAGAGGTGATTTCAATCGCTGTTAATGCATGACTATCTTCCTCTGCCTGGGCCTAAGTATTCCAACCGGATGTCACAAAGCAATGTGTCGTCTGATTAGTGTGTGTGGGGGGGGGGTACAAATGTTTAGGAAGTGGGTGCAGGGCAAGTAGGGATGGAGCAAAGTGGACACCTCCCAGGCCTCTCAGCTATGGGCACCAGCAGAAACACTGCGTTGAGCTGACAGAAACTGGAGGCTGCTTTTTTCCAGCTAATTTAATTGCAGAGAGTTTTGAAGCATGGAGTATAAGCAGAAAGAAATGTACATTTCACAGAGGCCACGTCACTGTTTGCAGCTGTCTTTTGTTTTCACACTTCTTGGAAGCAGTTTATATAGAACTCCAAAAGCACCAAATCGTTTGGAACACAAGCCGGCATGTGTTCTGAATTACTTGCCTTCTCCAGTTATAATTTTCTTGCTTTGCTAAAAGCATTTGGAAATTTTCAGGGAAGCGTTCTGCTCTAAGTATTCTTTGGAGTTCAGCCATTTAATGTTGATTGACAATTACCAGTGTACCCGAGAACGAGCCTCCAGTTTCTTTTAGCTTTTAAGATGTAAGATTTTTCTCAGCTAACTGGGGTGGTTCACTCAATTTGAAAATGCATTAAGTAGGTTTTGGACTGTTTTTTTTTAAAAAAAACAGCATAAATACCTCTTCCCCACAACCTACAGTACAGTTTGTAAAACTGAATACTTAAGACATCAGCAATTTCACAAAATAACAGAATGTGGACTGAGGCTGAACATTCTTCAAACAGTATGTTTCCAATCTGTGATAGTTCACTGGGCAACAAGGTACAGTAGCGCCTCGATTTACGAACTTAATCCGTTCCGGGATCCGGTTCGCGAACCAAAAAGTTCGCGAACTGAATCAATTTTTCCCATTGCTCGGATAGCGTAAGAATGCTTGGACGGCTGTTCACAGCGCACGCGCCAAAGACGAACTGAATGAGATCACGCGGGGCCCAAGAGCTTTTGCGTTCAACAAGCACGTAGCAAAGCAGAACAATGAAACCACGTGGTCGCACACTGGCTTTTTGCGTTCGTACCTTCGTACCTTGAATTTCGTACGTACGTTGAAGCAAAATTTTACGTACAAGCCTGTTCGTAAACTGATTTGTTTGTGAACGGGGTTGTTCGTATATCGAGGCGCTACTGTAAATGGTTCTCTGCTATTTTCCCCAGTAGCAGGTTATAGAGGGTATTAAGTGGCACGGTCATAGGTGAGAGGTCAGTCATATAACCAAGTAATGAAGGAAGTGGGAGTGCAGGTGAATATGACTGAAGGGTGGAAATGGAAAAGAAATGAGATCTTTTATAACAACTGGGTACACGACAGCAGCTAAACGTTACAGTATGTACATTTCTGAATTAAAGATCTCCATGGTACTATTTAAAGAAGAGCACAGTGTCCTGAGTAATCTTTCTCCATCAATCAATAGCCCACAGAAATCTGGTTTTTGAGTCCATGGGATTAATTCAGAACCTCATTTAAAATAAACTGTAAAATACAAGAAGCTAATTTTAATAATTCTATTTTTAATTGAGCCAGTAAAGGTTAAGTGCTGAATTCTTCAGAGGCAGCCATTTTTTTGTAGTAAATTCTAACCTGCCACGTAGACTTTGTAACTCTAACTGTGGGTTAGTTTAATTATTATTTTAAGATTTGTGCTTGTGTCTTTGAAGACAGAGAAACAAGCTACTTCTAACAGACCAACATCCAGGAGCTGGCTCCCTGCATTGACACTCCTATAGCCTCTTGTTTTGCACAACACAAATGTAGATTCTTTTGTAGCTTTGCCACTTTACCACAGTTGGATGGTCAAACTTGCCTGGAATTGCCTTAAAATCTCCCAAAATTAAAGATTAATCTCCCATAGACAATTGAGTCCAGGAGAGATGAGAAAGATGTTATCATTTAAAAAGTAATTTTAATCAGTTTTATTGTTACTTATATCAAAAATTGGAGGTGGGGAGTGGAGAGGCTGGTAGCCTATAGGTCTAGGGTTATCCAAGTGGAGAATGTGGTGTCAATTCAATTTCTGATTGGTTTGGGAAGGCAGTGCTGTATATGGAAGGACGTGTTGGTAACAGTGGGGGGAGGGTTGTTGTGTTGATGACAAGTCAAGAGTTGAAACCTCCAAGAATGTTTACCACCATATTCTGCCACTAAGAGGAAAGGGTTATATGAAAAGTTTTGAGGGATAGGGGCCAAACGCAGGCAAATGAGGTGAATTGAGTTTAGGAAACCTGGTCGGCATACACGTGTTGGATTGAAGGGTTTGATTCCAAGCTGAGTGACTCTGTGAATCTATAAGGAATCTGATTTTTTTTTAAAAGCAATGTAGCATTGTGGGATTGGCCATGGTCGTCATCCATTTCAATTAAAACAAAAACATCCTGGAGATTGGTGTGGAAGATTACATCTAACAGAAAAGATTAATCACAATATCACTCCAATCTCCTTGAAGCAACATCTCTTTTGAAACTGTGGGGGGATTAAGTTGTATAAAGAGGTGGAGAAGTCCTGGAAGTAACTGGACATTTGGACAATACAAATTCACCTGTACTGACTCTGTGGTGTGATTAAGCAAAGCTGATTGTTGTTGAAAGGAGAGCCGTGGTGTCAAAGATTTTAAACCTGCATTCTTCAGGACAAATGCAAGAATGCCAAACTTCAAAGAATCACAAGTTGTTTAAATTCATAAACCAGCCCTAGACCAAAAAGTTCTAGTTTAATAGATATTTGAGACAATAATAGAAATTGCGGGAAATGTTCAGCAGACCTGGCAGCACCCGTGGAGAGAAATCAAAGTTAACGTTTCGGGTCAAGTGACCCTTTGTCAGAACACTGAAGAAGGGTCACTTGACCTGAAAAGTTAACTCTGATTTCTCTCCATAGATGCTGCCTGACCTGCTGAGCTTTTTCCAGCAATTTCTATTTTTGTCTCTGATTTATAGCATCTGCAGTTCTTTTTTTTTTATTTAATAAATCTTTGGGTTTGAAATACGGCAATTGTTGTAAAGTATGGATAATTTGATTTTCTAGAAGGTGAATATTTTTTTACTGGCTGAGGCTCCTACTCTATATTAAAAAAAAACATCTGTTGACTTGGGGACAGCCTTTACATAACTACATTTGGAATCTGCTTCAATATTCCTCATCAGAAATACCTGATGAGCTGATGTACAGGTTTGTGCAGGCTGTGTTGCCAACAGAGAGCTGACAGTGTTATGACATGGCAAGTAATGGAATGGAAATGGAATTTCTGGCAAAAGAAAATGGAGGAAGCCAGCCGTAACAACACTTGTTATCTAATTTGTCACATTAAGATGCTGCGGTGAGCAAATTTGATGTTATAGTCTGGACGGGCAAGGACCCCAGCCCGAAGAACATCTCAAGATCAAATGTGCCATGGGAGCAGGGAACAGGCACTGACTTGATCTAGAGAAGGGTGTGACAGAATGGGTCCTCAAATTGTCAAAATAGTCACATCATCACAAGAAATGCAATGCACCTCAATTGGCTAAATCAAGCCCCGAGTCCAGCAAAGAATACAGAGCTGCGGTTTGTTGATGAATCTTCATTACGGAATGAATATGTCCGCTGTGGCACCAGAAGACTAAGATCTCTTGGACTGACAGAAGACCATTATGCCAAAGTTACCAGTTTCCAGCGCTTCAGCATCAGACAAAATCGCCAGCACTGAACCTGATGCAGACTGAAAATTGTGTGATACCACAATAGCCTAAACGACACAATAAATTCAATTAATGTTTTGCTTTGGATACTGAAGAAAATGAATTTGGTGGTTTTTAAAGTGTTTTGATTCTGGTTAAAAGAATCCCCTGAGAATTAATTAATTCAAAAAAATTCATTTTAATTCAAGTTAATTTGGTGTTATGTTTTTCAAATGAAAATGGCAATTACTAATACCAACATTGACAGTCACTTATTATACACAATGCATAGGTCTACACCTGTTTTGAAAGGATTTTCAAGGCTTCATATACACATGAACAAATACACCACCATCTATGATAAGTGGCTATATTCGCTTTAACCGTCACTTTTATATTTCTTACTGTAAGACTCAGTGATACATTTAGCTGTAAAGAACATGAAAAATAACACATTAACCTAGAAACAATTGATTTGCCAACCTTAACTGAACGTCGAGTTAAATGTAGCAAAAGCTCATTGTAAATACGGTATTATTTAATCTTAGCAAACAGAGGGAGCTTAGTGTGCAGCTGTGTGTTAAATAACATTAGCACCCACAACAGCCATGGACTCTAATTTCTACGTCCCTTTCTCCTGGAAAATAAATCTTTTCCACGAATCAGTCCTTGCAGTACCAACTCCTGGATAGATTCAGATCTGGATGAATACCTTGTTTGTCTGACATGTGATACACTGCCTATTCAAAGGCATGGATTCATCAATGGGCTCCAGGCACTGTTTGTCTCCTTTTTAAAAACACACACCTGCCACCACTGTCAGCGGTTCCAGGTTAATCGGATCTCTTGGGTTATTTTTATCATAGAAGAAAATTTGGAGTTTTGCAAAAAATGCTGTAGTTTTTTTTTCTCCTGATGATTGCCTGTATGCTGGAGTATTGCAGTACAATCTTATGGCACTGCATTGAATGTTGCAAACCGCATGGTCAAATCAGCAAACTGCAACGTAGATAAAAATGAAGATTATCCTTTTGTATAGGAAATTAGTAATTGGCCTGGAGCCAGTTCACATTATGTTGATAAAAGATACTTATGAATAATGATACAGCAGAAGTGTGATCCAGTACAAGTGATAGGGGAAGAGCACAATGATTTACAATGCATTATTTAAGTGCATTATTCATTAACGTCTTTCACTTCGTGAAAGTAATATTTTGGGTACCTGAGCACAGAAAGATTTGCTGAAATGCTTGAGCCTTTACTCCAAGTACTGATGGAAGACTGAAGTCTTGTAAACATGTAAGACTCAAAAAGACCTGATGGGAGACCATGGAAACTTGTGTTATGAGAATCTAAAATGATTCTCTAAAAATAACTGTCTTGCATGTGGTTGAAATCTTGGACTAAATGTGTGGGCCTAATGGAGTGGGGAGTTGTTTTGAGAGGGTGGATGTTGGAATTTGTGCCTGCTATTGGGGGGGCGGGGGTTGTTGTCAGAGGTGGCCTGGAATTTTCTAGTCAGTTCCAGGTCCTTGGGGGCATCGGGAGACGTTGTTGTAGCTGTGTGGAGGCAGCTTCCTGGTAGAATGAGCATGGCCAGTGCTCCAGGTGGGCTTCTCCTCCTTACATTCCTACCTGGCTTCAGCTACATTTACAGCAACACCGCTTCCCCATAGAGGGGTTGCCTCTCGGAGTTGGCCACTGAGGCCATAATTTTCAACATTTAATTTCAAAATGTTGTGGAGAGAATGATTCTTTTATTGGGCACGTTCCCTCTCATTCCCTCACATTTAAAGATGACAAGGGGGAGGGCGGTGCGGGTGGTTCAGTGGTTAACACTGCTGCCTCACAACGCTAGGGAGCCGGGTTCAATTCCAACCTCCTGCAAGTGTCTGTGTGGAGTTTCCCCAAATCTGTGTGGGTTTCCTTTGCGTGCTGCAAGGTTGTGTAGGTTAGATGGATTGGCCATGTTAAATTAGCCCATCATGTGCAGGCTGGTGGGTTAGCCATGTAAAAACTCAATGCGGTGGGCCTGAGTGGGATGCTTGTTGAAGAGTTGGTGCAGTCACTATGGGCTGAATGGCCTCTTTCTGCACTGTAGGGATTCTATGGCATGAAAGTGGCATGGAAAGATGGCGTTGAGACAGAAGGTCGATTATGCTCTAATTAAGTGGCAAAGCAGGCTCAAGGGGCTGAATGGCCAATTCCTGCTCCTGTTTCCCATGTTCCTGTACACCATGAAAGGCCTCACCGAGCCACTTCTGAGTTGGCCAGGTCCCCCTTATTGCCCCTCAACCTCCACTGTCGTTAATTGGATTAAGAGCAGCCCTTAGGGTAAAAATGGGCCTATTTGGCACAAATCACAGAAGACTGACTGTTCCCCACCTAGTGTGGGCTTCTGATCCTAATTTGAATTGGATGGACCCCATAACACTGGATGTTAGTTTGCTGAAAAGCTGATTTCACTAAAGTTCACCGAATTGAGACTGAAGTCTGATGCTACAATGTCAATTGCAAAATAGCTTGAATATGGTTTGCGTTTGAAAGTACAAAAGTAGTCTCAGGCTGTAATGAAACACGCAGTCACTGTCAATTATGGTTAAACCATTGTGCGTTTAGGTTCAGAGGCAAGGATCACTCTAAATTCAAAACTAGTTTGGAGTTTGATGGGAAACCAATTTTGCCTGGTTTGGATGATGGTTGTGAATTTCCTGATACCATAGAAAGGAGAACAATATGTGACATAAATACAAGTGTATTAGACCTTTCTCCAACAGCAAATTAATTCAAAACACTTAAAGTGCTTCTTAAGATTCTCTAATTTCCTTACATTCATGAGTGAATAATAATTGGTGATAGAGGCTGTTACATTTTTCAGGCATTGGGAAAATACCTGTCTGTAGAGAGCGAGAATGTTGAATGGTTAATTCGAACTTAGAAACCATAGGCCATTCAGCCCTTCGAATATGTGGTCCACCATTCAGTGTAGTTATGGCAGATCCACTATCTCAATTCCAGTTTCCTGCTTTCTCTCCACTGCCTGTAATATCTAAAATGTATTGACCTCTCTCTTGAATATACTCAGTGACCCAGCTCCCACAGCCTTCAGTGGTAATCATTTCCACAGATTGACCATTCTCTGAGGAACAAGGGTTTTCCTCATCTCAGTCCTAAATAGCCTACCCAGTGTCCTGAGACTGTGATCCCTTGTTCCTCCCTGTATTGAGTCCATTGGTTTAGCTCAGTTGGCTGAATGGTTGGTTTGCAAAGCAGTGTGACACCAACAGCATGGGGTCAATTCCTATCACTGGCTGAGGTTGCCATGATAGACTCTCCTTCTCAACCTCTCTTCTCACTTGAGGCATGGTAGCCCTCAGGTTAAACCACCACCATTGCCTCTCTCTAACAGAGAGCAGCCCTTTGGTCTGGTAGGACTATGGTGAGCAACATTGAGTCTATCCAGCGCAGTTAAAATGGCAAACATTTCAGTTAGTCTTCTAAAGTCTACTCATTACAGGATCAGTCAAATCAATGTCTCTTTATAAATTCCTGCTATCCCCAGTGAATTGTTGCTGCCCTCCCACTGTGCAAATATATCTTTAAGGAGGGAGATCAAACTACACATAGTACGCCAGATGTGATCTCACCAGGGCCCTGCATAGCTGCAGTGTAACGTTGCTACTTCTGAACACAAATCACCTTGCAACGAAGGCGATCGTATCATTTGCCTTCCTAATTACTTGCTGCCTTTGCCTGACTACTTCCAGTTAGATTGCTGTGCCAAAGAGTCTGCATTGTTATGACAGGCCGAATGGTCTCCTCCTTTGCTGTAAATGTCTCTGGTTAATTGGTTTTCTCCTGTGCATGTAAACATTTTATCTGAAGCAAGAATGGAATCTGTACCGGATGAGGTTTTGCACCCCTTTTTGCGTCTACTGTCTCTTTCAAAGAGAAATCCAATTCTCCCTGTTCTTCAATTTTCTTGCCTTCAAATATTTATTTAATATCCCTTTGAAAGTTACTGCCAGTTCCGATAGTGTGGATCACGATGGGCAGCATAAAAAAAATCCTTATCCGGTCTCTGGCTCCTCAGTCAATTAAAGGTTTAGTTTTTAAACATTATTTGCTTTAAGTTAAAAACATAAAGGGAAATGCTGTGATGTGTCTTGCTTCCAGTGGCACCTAATGCAACAATTTCAAAACAATTTTTCCAGCTTAACTGAAGTTCCTACTTATAGGAGCAGTAGGAATAGACACTGTTCACCATGATTCAGAAGATTTTAGCTTCGGAAGATTATCCTGGTCCAACCAACTTTTACAGATGCACCATAGAAAGCTTCTACCTGGGTGCATCGCAGCTTGGTAGGGCAATTGTGCTGCCCTGGACCATAAGAAACTACAGAGAGTTGTGAACACGGCTCAGACCATCACACCAGCCAATCCATTGACTCTATCTACACTTCTTGTTGCTGTGGAAAGGCAGCCAGCATCATCAAAGACCCCTCCCACCTGTTCCATCAGGCAGAAGACGCAAAAGCTTAAACACGTACCAACAGGTTGAAGAACCGTTTCTTCCCTGCTGTTATTAGCCTGCTGAATGCGCCTCTCAAACTTCATATCTAATGTTGATCTTTTTGTTTGTGCACGTTCTTTGCAGCTTTAACTTTGTGTTCCTTGCTCTTATGATCTTTATGTCTTTTGTTTGGTATAATCTGCTGTATTGCATGCAAAGCAAAACTTTCCACTGTACTTAAATACGTATGACAACAATATAATTAAATCAATTCACAATGTGTTGGACTCTCATATGTAGCATGGGAAATAAAAATAGTGTTTTACCATTGTGGATGTGTAGGGCATTTAAAAGTTATGTGATCTTCACATGGACCCATTACTATTGTATACATTTCTGTGTGTGCCAGTTTGTGCATGCCAAAATCTGCTAAAATCTCCTCTTGGTGAACAACTGAACATTTAGCAGTAATTCCAGAAGGATGTCATGCATTGAGTAAAGCATGCTACATGGTTTGTGTGTCTTGATGTGTTGACTGACTATCTGGATGCAATCAAGCTCATGTGTAAAGTTGGAGTGAAAAAGGAGGATTTGAGACCAATGCACTTGTTCGGATGCAGGCTTGACCTCCCAGTTCGATGCATTTGTGACTTTGATGACTGCATTGAAGAAAGGGCTGTTTGGAGGCCACAAAGTGGGGAAGTGGCATGATTTAAACACCTGATTTAACCCCAGACAGAATTGAACATGCTTCAGAAAAAAATAGAAGTTTAACTCAACAAATTGTGGAACTGTAGTTATCCCATTGGTGGTTCAAAGCAAAATGCTGTGCTTTTAACGTTGGATCATTTTTCCTTTGGAAAAGCAACAAACTCTGCTGTTGTGCTTTTGTTCAAAGCAAGGATTAACTGTAATTTCCTAGAGATAATAAAACCTGATTTAAATAGGTCCCTGTACTTTATAAAACAGTTGTCTTCTATCTCAGAGCAGCCGGTGAATATCTACACTTATTTACCAACAGTTGGATGGAGGACTGAAGAAACGTTTGATGTGAATTTGCCATGCAGAAACTTAGAACTTGAGGAATGAAGAGGTCAGACTTCTGGGGAGCTTTGAAATGTGGGATCGGAGATGAATGGAGACAGCGAACACCTAGACAAAAGTGGAGAGGAGACATTAGCAACTGCACAAGAAAGAACTAGCTCGATTACCACGAAAAGAAGGCAAACAAACTGGATTGGGCATGTACAGAGAGGGGATGGCTTATTGAAAGGATGGGCAGAGGAAAATGATCAAGAGCAGGACAAAGAAAAGGATGAACCCAAAGCAGCTAAAGAATGGGAGATTGCCTGGATCATTGAAGAAAGAAGCCCGAGAGAGAATTAGCTTCTCTCTCCATAGGTACGGCGGCATGGTGGCACAGTGGTTAGCACTGCTGCCTCACAGCGCCAGAGACCCGAGTTCAATTCCTGCCTCAGGCAACAGTCTGTGTGGAGTTTGCACATTCTCCACGTGTCTGCGTGGGTTTCCTCCGGGTGCTCCAGTTTCCTCCGACAGACCAAAAATATCCAAGTGAGGTGAATTGGCCATGCTAAATTGCCCGTAGTGTTAGGGGCAGGGGTAAATGTGGGGGAATGGATCTGGGTGGGTTGCTCTTCGGAGGGTCGGTGTGGACTTGTTGGGCCAAAGGGCTTGTTTCCACACTGTACGTAATCTAATCTAATCTAAAAGGTACTGCCTTACCAGCTGAGTTTCTCTGACATGTATTTTTCTGCTTCTATTTCCTATTTACAGTATCTGTAGGATTTTACTGTTGTGAGAACAAGCTGTGAAAAGCCTACAGTGATGATAAAATCTTGATAATTCACAAAACAAATTATTACACTTTTTTTCTTTTCTATATTGTCTCTTCTCAACTTCTATGCCTTGATTTGGGAATTGGAAAACTGGCCCTTCCAATAAAAAGGGAAAATTGGACCCATTATTTTAACAGATAAATTAAAAGTTTATTAAAAATTAGACCGCAGTCCAAGTTACATTGCAAAAAAAATGCAAGAGTTCATTTTAACAGCTCTGTTCATATACCATTTACTTAGTGCAGGTGATAATAAGGGCAATTTCTGTTGAAAACTGACCGTGGTTATTTTAGGAGGCTAGATGTGACCAAGTCCTATAGTATGACTCTTGACGATAAAGTCCTTGTGGTCCTTTGATGTGGCATCGCAATTTGCTAACTAAAGTCAATGTTGCAATTGTTTCATGTGTTCCTTGTACAAATCCAAGGATGATGAGGCATTGCTTCCAGTCACGACAACTGGGAGACACTGTTGGGGAACTGCTTGAAGAGCATGGGGTTCCAAATAGCAGGAAAGTAAAATGTGCTCCTGCATTGAGCAAGTTAATCACCGTGTCCAGTTCAAAGATTTGCTCTCTTGAATGAGATGCCACGCCAGGAGGAGAGAATGTCTTACAATTTGAAACAAGCTACACCAACATTTTACTGACAACCCTGTTGCTTTTGAATGTTGGGAGAGCATTGCAATCTCTGTACACAGCAGCACTTTTGCATGATCTTTGCCCCCAATTTTCCATTGGTAAATACTAAGCCTCAATAATTGATTTATCTAATATCCAGACACTGTCAATATCACAATCCTGGGACCTGCTATTATCAGGGTAATGCATCAGTACCAGAAATTAGCTTTCTGCATGACATCTGACATAAGCCTCTCCTCAGCCTATTTACTCTTGATAGATAATTAAGTGCACTTAAAAATGGAAGGAAGTAATTTTATTTTACACTCATTTAACAAGCATGTTGATCTGATTCCAAATTAGACCTCCTACATTAAGTTGCTGTATATCTTATTTAGAGTAATGCAGAGATGATTCAAATTTCAAGCAGTTTATTTACGTGACTCAAAACATCTTATAAGTTTGCAGACTTTGGATTATCCAGGTTGTAATAGCAAGGAGCAGCATGTCTGGTGTCTCACTAGAATTTTGAGTCTATCATGTGACTTCCTAGCTTTACATTACAAGCTAAAGCAGTCAAGCAATGTACAAGGATCTGTGATCTGACATGCTTAATAAAGATGATACACACTGCCTAATTAGATTTTGGGTACTGAATACTGAGCTGATAGGGTTCTCAAATATGGAGCTAAACCAGATCTTTTCTATAAATGCATACATGTTATATGCATGCAAACAGGAAAGATCATTAAATATTTGTAATGCAGGGATAGATTAACTCCCCTGTTGGATTAAGATTCTTAAATTTCAATGGGAGACCCGTGGTTTGTGAATCCATGCTGTTGATGGTGCACAGTGCCCCAGTGGTGAAGGGATTGCACACTGCAGAGCAGTGGCATAGTGCTTGATCAAAGAGCTGTTGCTACATGATGCTGCTGTGCTGTGGTTATGCTAGCACCCAAGATACTGCTGTTTCTTTTCTCTTTGAGTTGTGGAAACAGGAAATGACTAGTATGTTAGGCATGAATTGTGTGACATGTGTCTTGTGCATTATTCCAGAGAATTATGTTCCGCTTATTTTGGAGTCTGAAGGGAGCATTCTGGGATCTTTGTTCTACTTCTGTGTCCAAAGAATTTTCTTATGGGGATGAATTCTCTGTAAACGTGCCATCGCTGATTTAAATCAAAGTTGATTTGTGTCAGGTTCCTTCCATTATTCAAGATAATCACGGACTTCAGCAATCATAACTCTAGAGAGAGTTAGTGTCTCATTATAATCCAGACCAACTATCTGCTTTTGCTGAATGATTAGATTACTTACTTAGTGTGGAAACAGGCCCTTGGCCCAACAAGTCCACACTGACCCTCCGAAGAGCAACCCACCCAGACCCATTCCACTACATTTACCCTTCACCTAACACGATGGGCAATTTAGCATGGCCAATTCACCTAACCTGCACATCTTTGGTCTGTGGGAGGAAACCAGAGCACCCGGAGGAAACCCAGGCAGACTCAGGGAGAATGTGCAAACTCCACATAGACAGCCTGGCGCTGTGAGGCAGCAGTGCTAACCACTGTGCCACCGTGCCGCCCATAAACTCTGCTAATATGCAGTTACAGAAAAGAATGGATGACCTGAGTAAGGACCATGAGATATAGAGGTTCAGTGAGTCAATCTTTAGTCTTCAGTCTACCGCTTTAGTCTCCTTAGCTAAAGGAAGGTGCCTAAGAGACGGCACAATGACCATTCATTAGATTGATTCCTAGATCATGGAGAAATCATGTAGAATGCCCATATGCTCACTTGAGTTTAAGAGTTTGACATACATAAAATTCTTAATGCTTGATATGGTAGATATATGTGAGACTATTCTCCATGAGTAGAGATTCTGGAATTGGGGTCCCGATAGCCTCAGCATCTGGGACCAGCTGTTTTTAACTGAAGTAAAGGTAAATGCTTTACTCAAAATGGCTATGAAACTTAGGAATATGGATGCTTAATCAATGAGTATTCAAAACTGAAGTTAATTGGGTGGCACGGTGGCACAGTGGTTAGCACTGCTGCCTCACAGCGTCAGAGACCTGGGTTCAATTCCTGCCTCAGGCTACTGACTGTGTGGAGTTTGCACATTCACCCCGTGTCTGCGTGGGTTTCCTCCGGGTGCTCCGGTTTCCTCTCACAGTCCAAAAATGTGCAGGTTAAGTGAATTGACCATGCTAAATTGTCTGTAGTGTTAGGTGAAGGGGTAAATATAGGGGAATGCGTCTGGGTGGTTTGCGCTTCGGCGGGTCGGTGTGGACTTGTTGAGCCGAAGGGCCTGTTTCCACACTGTAACTAATCTAATAATGGGCTTTTTTTTTTAATACTAAACAATTTGAGAATATGAGGAGAGTCCAAGATGGTGGAGTTTTGGTTAAAGATCAGCCATGGCCTTATTGAATGGCAGAGGGGGATGTGGTGACCTAGTGGTATTATCACTATAAACTATTAATTCAGAGACACAGATAATGTTCTGGGGATCCGGATTCAAATCCCACCATGGCACTTGGTGGAATTTGAATTCAGTAAAAATCTGGGATGAAGAGTCTAATGATGACCAGCAAACCAATGTCGATTGTCGTAAAATCCCATCTGATTCATTAATGTCTTACCCCGTCTGGCCTACATGTGACTCCAGACACATAGCAATGTCTTTGACTTGCAACTGTCCTCCTGACAAAATTAGCAACTAACTAGTAAACTGGCCAGTGATATCCATATCAGTGAATGAATTTTTAAAAAAGTGATTCCACTATCTTAAAGCAGTTTCCACTCCTGTTCCTTATGTTCTGATTGAGAAGGAAGGAAAAACAAAATGGTGATTATTATTTATAACATTATTGTTGACCATCACAGTCAATTGATATCTCCCACCGGGAAACACTGTTTCTATTTCTCATGGGGTTTATAATCACAGGAAAAGTGACTCTGTTCAGCAATAAGACTTAAGTGAAGACTTGGCCTTTGTGCCCAGCTTTCCACCCAAATTCCCATCAACCTTATCTTCCTGTGATAAAAAGAAAGTCTTGCATTTAGATAGTGCTTTTCATGACCTCCACAGAATGCTCCACTATCCGTGAACTACTGAGGGAGTGTGGTAGCACTGTCACCATCACAACGTACGGGCGGCACGGTGGCACAGTGGTTAGCACTGCTGCCTCACAGCGCCGGAGACCCGGATTCAATTCCCGCCTCAGGCGACTGACTGTGTGGAGTTTGCACGTTCTCCCCGTGTCTGCGTGGGTTTCCTCCGGGTGCTCCGGTTTCCTCCCACAGTCCAAAGATGTGCAGGGTCAGGTGAATTGGCCATGCTAAATTGCCCGTAGTGTTAGGTAAGGGGTAAATGTAGGGGTATGGGTGGGTTACGCTTCGGCGGGTCGATGTGGACTTGTTGGGCCGAAGGGCCTGTTTCCACACTGTAAGTAATCTAATCTAATCTAATCTAAACGTAGACTGTCAGAACTACAATCCAATGGGATGGAATGGGATTTGCCCTTTGTGGGGGTAAAATAACAACACAAGAAAATGAAGTATCACCAGATCTGGCAAAACCTGGTACATAAAGTAACAAAGAGTTGGCACCATGCAAAAGAGATACAAACATGGTCATACAAGGGGCAGGCACAACAGACCAGAAGCTCACTATGCTTTGTGTTGCATTGCTCACAAGTTGTAGGCATCGGATGTGTCTTGCTGTACATTTCTTTCCATTCCATTCAATTCAGTTAGCAAGAAATGTGTTGTGATATTTGCCTTGAAGCGGAAGAGGGAATGCAGACCATAATAGTGTGGTACTCCTGATCTGCCAGATAGTATTTCATTCACATTTGGTTGGCAATCGTCACATTTTGTAATAGCCCACAGATCTCAGAGGCTGGGAGTTAATTCAAAATATTCTGGTTTGTTTCGAGCTGCGCACACATGACCCTAACTTGCAAAAAAAAAAATCACTTCCCATACTTGCAGCATCTGTGTTTCATCGTGTGAGGCAAGTTTCACTGTAACCCCAATGAAATTCCAGTCAAGACTTGAGCCAGAAGCTGATTGAAATCATGGAATTAATGTTGTGCTTACTGATATGAAATGGCTCTTCTATCTGCCAAGCATAATAAGCAAAGACTTTATTAAAGGCACATTGATCAAAAGGCTCTGAAGCGGACTTTAACCCTTTATTTAATGATGACTGCACTTTTCTATCGAGGCTTCCAGCTTGGTTTCCCTGCCAGTGAAAGTATTGAAATAACTTGCTGTGCTTTGTGAGATTTTAAGCCAAGACTGTTGGTATACTTTGCTCCTTTGTGTAGTCAGTAAAGTTCCAATTGCACCAGCACAAAACTCTCGCACTCCCCACTGCAACATTTCTCTCAGAACTAGCCCCAATCAACATAGAATAACCAGTGATTCATCCATTTGCTGTTTGTGGGACGTTAGTGGTCCAGAACTGATAGTGAGTCAACCCTCAGCTTCATGTGTGTTCTTTAAAGAAGTTGTAGTTTTTCACCAGTTTGTCCAAAATGAAGCAGCACTGGTGTTTCTTTTTTAAAAAAATAGCTCGACTTTGTGGTATTTTCAGGGCTCATTTTGGAACTGATCAAGACAAATTCCATTAAGCTGCATCAAATAATATGTTTCACCACTGGGAAATCAGACTTCAGCATTGTTTTGAGGAATAATCTGCTGTAGTATTTACAGGGGAAATGTGATTTTTCCCTAAAATTCTGGAGATTAAATATTAAACTGTGATTTAATTAGTTGAGGTCATTTTCTTAGGGTGGGGGAAGGGAAAAGAAGATTGTGTTGTCAGTCAAAGGAGAACAGACACAGAGACATTCCTATGGTGCTGTCTCCAGACCTAAACACAAGGAGAAGTCAAGTCTCCAATAATTCCTTTGCAGGAATTTTGTTTTTTTTTCCCTATCCTTTCTGTGTTTACATGCACTGTCAAAGTTCACAGAACATGGCAACTTGGCATATGGTATCACACTAATGCAGCTCCGTAGAGGTGATTAAGATCATGAGGTGTATGGATAGATTGGAAAGGGAGAAACTGTTCCCTCTGGGGGGAGGGTCAAGAACTGGAGGGTAGTAGATTTAAGGTGACTGGCAAAACCAGCAATGGCTGCAGGAGGCAAAACTTTTTCACGGGGTGTGGAGTGCACCGCTGAGAGTGTGGTGGAGGCAGGTTTGATCAAGAGGGGATTGAGATGTTTGTGGGACAGGAGAAAGCTGAGTAGCTCTTACAGAGAGCTGGAGCAGACATGATGGGCCAAATGCCCTCCTTCTGCACCATAACCATTCTATGAGTCGGTCAGTATTTATTTGGCAGTAGAAGAGCAATCAGAACTGTCTCACCTCCCTTGAAGCAGACCCCTATACCTCCTGCCTGGTCCTGTCAAGGAATCTGAGACGCTAGCCTTTTTTCCACAGGGATTAGATATCCACTTTCAATAAATGGTACCTATTGATTTTGCAAACTACCCTTGCGTTATTTTTGATGATTACATTGGGTGGACATTGTCACTAAGCAGGTATTGTTATAGTTTAGATTAGAGTGGTGCTGGAAAAGCACAGCAGTTCAGGCAGCATCCAAGGAGCAGTAAAATCGATGTTTCAGGCAAAAGCCCTTCATCAGGAATACAGGCAGAGTGCCTGAAGGGTGGAGAGATAAGTGAGAGGAGGGTGGGGGTGGGGAGAAAGTAGCATAGAGTAGAATAGGTGAGTGGGGTAGGGGATGAAGGTGATAGGTCAGGGAGGAGGGTGGAGTGGATAGGTTGAAAGGAAGATAGGCAGGTAAGACAAGTCATGGGGACAGTGCTGAGCTGCAAGTTTGGAGCTGGGGTGAGGTGGGGGAAGGCAAAATGAGAAAACTGTTGAAGTCCACATTGATGCCCTGGGGTTGAAGTGTTCCGCGGCGGAAGATGAGGCGTTCTTCCTCCAGGCGTCAGGTGGTGAGGGAGCGGTGGTGAAGGAGGCCCAGGACCTCCATGTCCTCGGCAGAGTGGGAGGGGGAGTTGAAATGTTGGGCCACACGGTGGTGTGGTTGATTGGTGCGGGTGTCCCAGGGATGTTCCCTAAAGCGCTCTGCTAGGAGGTGTCCAGTCTCCCCAATGTAGAAGAGACCGCATCAGGAGCAACAGATGCAATAAATGATATTGGTGGATGTGCAGGTAAAACTTTGATGGATGTGGAAGGCTCCTTTAGGGCCTTGGATGGAGGTGAGGGAGGAGGTGTGGGCGCAGGTTTTGCAATTCCTGCGGTGGCAGGGGAAGGTGCCAAGATAGGGGGGTGGACCTGACCAGGTAGTCATGGAGGGAACGGTCTTTGCGGAAGACAGAAAGGGGTGGGGAGGGAAATATATTCCTGGTGGTGGGGTCTGTTTGGAGGTGGCGGAAATGTCAGCGGATGATTTGGTTTATGCGAAGGTTGGTAGGGTGGAAGGTGAGCACCAGGGGCGTTCTGTCCTTGTTATGGTTGGAGGGGTGGGGTCTGAGGGCGGAGGTGCGGGATGTGGACAAGATGCATTGGAGGGCATCTTTAACTATGTGGGAAGGGAAATTGCGGTCTCTAAAGAAGGAGGCCATCTGGTGTGTTCTGTGGTGGAACTGGTCCTCCTGGGAGCAGATACGGCGGAGGCGGAGGAATTGGGAATACGGGATGGCATTTTTGCAGGAGGTACGGTGGGAAGAGGTGTAATCCAGGTAACTGTGGGAATCAGTGAGTTTGTAAAAAAATGTCGGTATCAAGTCGGTTGTCATTAATGGAGATGGAGAGGTCCAGGAAGGGGAGGGAGGTGTCAGAGATGGTCCAGGTAAATTTAAGGTCAGGGTGGAATGTATTGAAGCACCACCAAACTAATTTGTTTTTTTCTGCATAAGACAGTTTGACAGTTTTTTAAAAATCAAATCAAAGTACTGCAGTTGCTCAGGATCTACAATTAGACTGCAGTTCTGAAGAAACTCAGTAAATGTAGAGAGAGGAATAGAGCTGGTGTTTTGAATTGGGATGACATAGTGGCTCAGTAGTTAGCACTGCTGCCTCACAGTGCCAGGGACCTGGGTTCGATTCCAGCCTTGGACGAAAGTCTGTGTGGAGTTTGAACATTCTCCCTGTGTCTGCATAGGTTTTCTCAGGTGCTCCAGTTTCCTCCCACATTTCAAAATTGTACAGATTAGGTGGATTAGCCATGGGGAAACTGCCCCTTAGTGACCAGGCATGTACACATTAGGTAGATGAGGAAACATGGGGTTACAAGATTAGTAAGGAGGAGGGGGGATGGATTTGAGTGGGATGCCCTTCAGATGGGCTGAATGGCCCCATGTGCACTGCAGTGTAGGGATTCTAGGACAGTAGGGAGTGAGCTTTTTCCAGTTGATGCATGAAACTGGGAGGCTGAGTGTGCATATAGGGGCATAGCATCTGAGAAAACTTATGGAGACACAGGGAGCACGTTCAAGCTCCACACAGACAGTCGCCCAAGGCTGGAATCGAACCCAGGTCCCTGGAGCTGTGAGGCAGCAGTGCTAGCCACTGTGCCACCCTAAGTCCAGCAAGCAAATCTGAGGGGCTCCATGGTCTTAATGGTCCACACTAGGTGGGTTATGTACAGCAACAAGTATTTATACAGTGCCTTTAATGTCATACAACATCCAAATGCAACTAAATAAAGGCAAAATACTGTGGGTGCTTAAAATATGAAACAAACACTGAATACTGGAGAAACTCAATAGGTCTGGCAGCCTCTGTGGAGAGAAAAACAGTTAATGTTTTGAGTCGGATATGAATCTTCTTCAGAACTGGAGAGTTATAGGAAAAACGTTGACATGAACTTCATCAGGAAATATTACGGCAGATGGTCAAAAGATGCAGTTTCTAAAAGAATGGATCTCAGGAGGAAAGGCAGGTAAAGAGCTGTAAAGATAAGATTCCAGTTCTTAGTACCTAAGGAATTAAAAGTTGAGCTTCCAATGGTGCAGTGGTTATTCAGTGCATCTTTGAGGGGGCCATTGGAAATTCTTGTAGGTGGGATGGGGATTGCAGACCTCAATAATTTGGACTTGGTCAAAACATTTAACCAAAGGGATGACAACAGCACTCTAGACAGGATCATGAACAAAAGTTTGTCATTTTTAAATAGATTGTAGCCCTTTAGCTTTACTCAGTCTCTTTCCCCATAACCATATGGCCTCCCCCTGGGCTTTTACTTGTATTTCGCTCCTCATTATCGTGGAGGAGGCAAAGCTGAGACTGGGGAGTCCCGAACCTTCCCTTTAATGCATTCAGCACTGTGAAATGTTCAAGTTCAACCAAAACTTGGAGAGAGAAGCCCACAATTTAAAACCTTGAACTCTGGACACCATCCACTACAGGTAGTTAAGGGGCTGTCACAATGATCTCACTGGAGTGGTGTGCCTAAGATCCCAGGCAAAAGTGAGGACAGCGAGAGTGTGGTGCTGGAAAAGCACAGCAGGTCAGGCAGCATCCAAGGGACAGGAGAATTGACATTTCAGGCAAATGCCCTTCATCAGCCCTTCCTGATGAAGAGCTTTTGCCCGAAACGTTGATTTGGTTCTCCTGCTCCTTGGATGCTGCCTGGCCTGCTGTGCTTTTCCAGCACCACACTCTTGACTGCTTAAGATCCCACCTTTGGACTCCTCCATCGTCAGACCACAACAAAACGACGGTTGGAGGAAGAACGCCTCATCTTCCGGCTAGGAACCCTCCAACCACAAGGGATGAACTCGGATTTCACCAGTTTCCTCATTTCCCCTCCCCCCACCCTGTCTCAGTCAAATCCATCAAATTCAGCACCGCCTTCCTAACCTGAGATCTTCTTCCCGACCTCTCCGCCCCCACCCCAGTCTGACCTATCACCCTCACCTTGACCTCTTTCCACCTATCACATTTCCGACGCCCCTCTCCCAAGTCCCTCCTCCCTACCTTTTATCTTAGCCTGCTGGACAAACTTTCCCCATTCCTGAAGAAGGGCTTATGCCCGAAACGTCGATTCTCCTGTTCCCTGGATGCTGCCTGACCTGCTGCGCTTTTCCAGCAACACATTTCCAGCTAGGATCCCATTCTGACCAGTCCAGAAATTCATCTCATTCATCATAAGTACCCACACTCCACCCACACCCTCCCCACCGCCCCTCACCCATACTTCGTTCTTCCCTTCCCCTAACCCTCTCCACTCCCCTTTCAAGCTCAAACACTCTGACAATAGACACAACCCCATCTCCCCAAAGCTTCATTTGTACCAGTATTTGGTGGGTGATTTTCTCTAACAGAGCAGCTGTCTGTCTGCTCTGGCTGCTTATTTTGTACCAATTACATTTCTGTCAGACATAGCAATGTAACATGAGGCGTCCTCCAGTGCTAGTGGTTGCTATTACCACCTGGCTTGACCCTGCAAGAGATTTGCCTGATAATTAAGGATACAAGTTAGTACCGAGAAAAATCCGTTACACTTGGGGTTGGGGGAGATGGCAGGGAATTCAAACAAAGCTGCAAGTTCAATCTATGCTAAACTTAGTTGGTTCAGATTCCATTTTGTGAAGTATCGGGTTGCTATGCAGAAGCCTAAACTCAAGAACATGGAAACAAACTATATTGTATCGCAATTTACAACAAAAGGAGCTGCCATTCAGCCTTTGGCCAGTGTTCATGCTTGATGCAAGTCTCCTTCTGCACTGTCCACTTCTTATTCCTTTGACATAGCTAGCTATTCCTTTCCTACTCATTTAAAAATCACACAACACCGAGTTATCATCCAACAGGTTTATTTGGAAGTACAAGCTTTCGGAGCATTGCTCCTTCGTCAGGTAGCTAGTGGGATAGGATCATAGGACACAGAATTTAGAGCAAAAGATCATAGCATCATATAACCGATACAATATATTGAACAAATCTAGATTGCTATGAAGTCTTTCAACGTCTGAAATGGGTTGCAGATTTGGATTCATTGATATGTAAATCTCAGAATTTCTTTAAGTTACATTCCTGAGATAACTTAAAATTTTATAAAAAGAAGTGACATCTCAGTTCAGACAATTAAAGGTATGAGGTTAGAGTCCTACTCATGACATGGAGGTGTGGGTGCTGACAGAGCAACGGTCCCGAAGCTTATGATTTCAAATGCATTTGTTGGACTGTAACCTGGTGTCATATGAGTTTTGACTATTTCTTGCACATGTACTTGTTTTGCTTTCCCTTTGACTTGGAGCAGAATTCAGTTTGCGTCGGAGGTTTAAGTGAATGAGATCTGGTATGGAGTTGGATGGGTTAAGACGTCTGTTTGGGTGAGGCAGTATTAAGCAAAAACTGGTCCATTCAAGACAGTATGGTCCCCTGTAATGTTTGGAGCTGCACCACATGATTCCACAATCAGCATTGTTACGTACATTTCACTGATTGTGTATTGGGCCATATACAGATAACTTTGAAGCAGGAAAAGCCAGAGTAGACATTATTCCCTAAATACAGACTCTTGTGCTGCCAATGAATATGTTTTAATCTTTACTGTTAAACATGAGGCTTTTTGCTTATGCGGTCAATTCGGTTAGCTTTTAAAACACAATATAGTCTGTCCTTACTCTGCATTCACTCTGAATTGTACTATATTATATTCATGAAAAAAATACATTTCTCTGCACAGGTCCTTTATTGGTCACAAGAATTGGGAGGTCGTGTTGCGGCTGTACGGGACATTGGTTAGGCCACCTTTGGAGTAGTGTGTAATTCTGGTCTCCTTCCTATCAGAAGAATGTTTTGAGACTTGAAAGGGTTCAGAAAAGATTTATAAGGATCTTGCCAGGGTTGGAGGATTTGAGCTATAGGGAGAGGCTGAATAGGCTGGGGCTGTTTTCCCTGGAGCATTGGAGGCAGAGGAGTGACCTTTAGAGGTTTATAAAATCATGAGAGGCATGGATAGGAGAAATAGACAAGGTCTTTTCCCTGGCCCGGGGGAAGTCCAGAACGAGAGGACATAGGTTTCGGGTGAGAGGGGAAAGATATAAAAGGGACCTAAGGGGTAACTTTTCACACAGTGGGTGGTGCTTGTATGGGATGAGCTGCCAGAGGAAGTGGTGGAGGCTGGTACAATTGCAACGTTTAAAAGGCATCTGGATGGGTACATGAATAGGAAGGGTTTGGAGGGAGATGGGCCAAGTGCTGGCAAATGGGACGAGATTAGGTTAGGATATCTGATCGGCATGGACAAGTTGGACGGAAGGGTCTGTTTTTGTGCTGTACATTTCTCTGGTTGCATTTGTAATCATAGAGTCAATCAGCCCATTCCCATTCATCTGTTTATGACTGTCTTCCATCTCGCAGTTTACTGCATCTTCAAAATTGGGATCATCAGCAAACTTCAGCATTCCTCTTCTTGTGTCTCTCTCCAAATTATTTGGAAGGGCAGAGAGAGTTGGGGAAGATTTAGGTGGATGCCATGCAAATATCCCAGGGGCTTATATTGTTTCACCACCTGAACAGCAGTCAGTTATCAATAGACTCTGTGGCTTTTTCAAAGAAATCAATCAAGTTAACTAAGCCCAACCTGTTTTTTTTTTATATAATGCTACATTTTCTGCTCTTAATCAGTACAGGCACCTCATAAATGTTCGCCAACTTACTTTTTATTACAGACTCCAGAAATGTACCCACATCTGTGACAGGATTAAGTGGCGTGTGATGTCTTGGTTGATCTCTCTCCCCTTTCCTGATTAGGAGTGTAATATTTGCCAATTTTCATCTTTTGATCTAATTCTTGCTACAAAAACTTTTTAAAAAATGTTTAGAACCCTGGTATCTTTCTTTCCACATCTGACCACATAAACCTTCCTCCATACTATATCTTGACCCATTTGATTGTTCCACCTTGAATTCTATCAACTCTTTGAATAAGTGTTTTCTTTTACGTATTTCTCATATTAGACCACCAAGTAAGAAATGAAAGCATACCCTTAAATATAATAGTTAATCAGTTAATGTCAAAGTTCTTTAGGAACCAGTAAGGTGTGATGAAAACAACTATTGGTTTCTCTCCATTTTGGTGGATAAATGTAGTTGAGGGGCCCTTCTCCTCGTTAATTGTCAGAAACACTATTCTAATATATAATGCCAAGTCTTGATCTATTTTCATGTTATAAACTTGGCAAAAAGGTTTTTTGAAAACATTTCCAAATACGCTAACAAAAGATATAAAGAAGGCAACTGTTCTCTGTCTTGGAAACCCATTTGGCAAAATGTTTCAGGAACATGGCAGTGGTAGGTATGGCAGTGTTCTGCTCCTGGACACAGGCTTCAGCCACTAATGGGCTCATGCAGCTGATATGGCCACATTTACGTAGTGTCATTGTTGTCTTTCTTGCTCAATAGCTCGGTCAGATTCTTTGTTGTTTGCTGGGAAGTGGGTTTCACTGGCTGGGCCAGCATTTATTGCCTATTCCTAACTCATCTTCAAAAATGATGGTGAGCAGTCATCTTGATCTGTTGCAGTCTGCATGTTTGACCCAGTAGCTGAGAAGGGACAGCAATATAAGGATGGTCAGTGCTTGTAGAGGACATTGGAGGTGTACCTACTGCCCTTGTTCCCTGAGCAGTAGAGGTCACAGGTTTGGAAAGTGCTGTTAAGAGTCTTGGCAAGGTGCTGCAGTGAATCTTGCAGATGGTTAGTTGGAGGAAATGGTTCATTTTTAATTGACCTCATTGTGGTAAGTTGCATTACCTCTAATTTCTGCAGGCACTGCACAGACCTCCGAGGTCTCTAAGAAGCAGAGTCTGGAGAAACTGGAGTGAATGTGTCAGCATGGTGATTGGAGAATGCAACCAAGCATTTGTTAGCAGACTGATAAAGGTTACATCATCTTCGGCAGAAGCAAGGATAATAGGCATGACTTGTAATAATTATTTTCTAGAAGTTCTGATATCATCTCTAGATGAATTATAAATAACAATTGGGTGGCATAGTGATTGGCACTGCTAATTTCATAGCACCAGGGACTGAGGTTGTATTCTACCCTCAAGCGACTGTCTGTATGGAGTTTCTCCCTGTGTCTGTGTGGGTTTCGTCTGGGTGCTCCTGTTTCCCCCATTAGTCTAAAGAAGTGCAAGTCAGGTGGATTGGTCATGCTAAATTGCCCCGTAGTGTCCATGGGTATTCAGACCAGGTGGATTAGCCATGGGAAATGCAGGGTTACAGGGATAGGGTGGGGGGCAATTGAGTTTGGCTTTGAGTGGAATGCCCTTCAGATTGTCTGAATGGCCCTTATTTGCGCTGTAGATATCCTATGATTCTATTGTTCTATGAATAAACCACAATTATATTGCTCATTGTTTAATTTCATTGTACAGGGTAGAGGGGACATGGAAACGTTTAGCACATAATATTGATGAATTGTTATGTTTCCCTGAGGAAGTGGTGTTTTAGCAGTTTTCTTTGATGTATATTAGTTAATATATTTCACTTTTCTAATAAACTCTGAGTTGAGTCCAAAAACTACTTCCATAAGAATACAAAGTCACACTAATGAAAAATAACGCGATGTTTGGGTGGTCAGTCAGGGTGGATATCTTTGATAGTTAAGGGCCCTAACCTTGGATGTTGTGCCTAGCTGAGGAAATAAGACAAATAATCACTTCAGTTTTTATCCAACCAATCTTTAGACACGTTCTGGAGTTTCTCAACCTTTACAAAGTACATGGCGTCTGAAGATCAGGTACTGCCTCCTCAAAGCAACTTTTGACCAAGTTAGTGATTAATTGCCATGATCTGTCAACATGTAAACACAAGCAGCGACAAGGCCCAATGAAAGAATTAATAAAACAAAGGAATCTGTTGGCAGCAAACCTGTAGCTAATACATGACCATGGAAGGTTCTAAATGGATCTGTTGAGGACTGGAAAGGGAGGTCACTTGTATAATTGAAGAAAATTGGCCTTGATGATCAGAATGTAACAAATTGCTTTTTTCTAACATCATACGGTGAGAATGTGGAGCTGAAACCACACAGAGCAGTTGAGGTGAATAGCAGATGTGTTAAAGGAGAACTGAGATTCCTGTATCAGAGAGAAATGAACAGATGGGATGTTAGGATGAGATGATAATAGGTGGGAGCTGGATAGTATGGACCGTTAACATCTAATCACATTCTGTCCTCTGCATTGCTGGATCATATTACCTTCTTGGCCAGATTTCCCATGCTTACCTTTCCCTCTGCTATTCTGCTGTATCTGTTTCTACATCCTCTGGAGTTATTCTTTTTTGTCTTTTCAGTTATCCCATTTGATCTTAATTGCCCTATCCTTGTGTAAAGATCCCCAGCTCCACGTGACAGAACTATTTTATCACTTGATCGCTCCTGCCCTCCACAAACCTTCTCTAAACCCCCATCCTGACAACAACACCTAGCACCATTGCCCAGACTCTGGACTTCCTCAGATGCTCTTCAATTCCTAATGACTTCTAACGCTAATGGAAGGTCAATGACTTGAAATGGTCACCCACCAGCCCCCACACTGAGGCCGCCTAGCTTTTCTGGAATTTATTCTCAGCATCCCTGACTTCTGCACTGTTTTTCTTTTGTGACCATAACCAGCAGAGACCGGTGGGGTTGAATGGCCAGTTTGTATGCCCTAATCCCTTTGCCTCAGTGAAAGAGTTTGAAGAAGAGTTGGCCCTCCAGTGAAATTCCACTCTCTGCCCAGAGTGCTGGAGTTCCTGAGTTATTGACGCTTTGAGGCTCAAGCTGACTAAAGGCCATGGGAGCCATAAATCCACAGCAGGAAGTGGATGGTCTTTATGTATATCTAAAACAAACTGCTTTGCTTTTAGCGTGCAGCAACAGCGATTTGGAAATTCAAAATGTGCTTGAATGAAATTGAAAGCTAAAACAATGCTGAATACAATTTTGAAATGATTTGATTGCAGAGTGGACCGTCTGATGGGGAAGCAAATTGGAATTGATTACTTTTGATTTCAAGCAGTGAAATGAACAATTCTCAATGAATAAACTTCAGTATGAATCCCACAGCTCATTCACAGTCAGGCTACTTGCTTTGGGATTTGTAAGGTGACTTCTGAGTCTTGGTAGCACAGAAGAGGGGTTGATTTTTCTCCATTTGAGGTGCGCAGGAGCTGGAATAACCCAGAGGGCTGGTATAACACTCCATGAACTCTATCTGGCCCTATAGGCTGATTTTACAGATGTGCCCAGGGATTGTGTGATAGGGAAACGTGCCCCACTGGCTATACCACTTATGAAAAGGAGAAGGACTGGGACCTTTTACAAGCAGGATCTCTAGACTCTTGCAGTTGGTGGGGCGGGGGGAGCCAGTGAAATGCCCAGAGGCAGAGACCTGGCTGGGAGGATGGAAGGTGGAGGAGACAACGTTCCAAGGGAGTCTGGAGGTCCTGTCACCCATACAGAACACAGGCATCCATGTGGAGAGGTTCTCCCCAAACCCCACTCTCCACCCAGCAATGATAACCTAGCTACAAGATCCATTTTCATTTTAAGTTTTAAAAAGAAATGGAGAGAGACACCACTTCTAAGAATGACCAACACTTGGAATTAATGCACAGATACAGAAATGAGTGCAAAACTAGGGGAGGCTCAGTGGTTAGCACTGTTGCCTCTCAGCGCCAGGGACCCAGGTTCGATTCCATACTCAGGCGACTGTTTGTTTGTGTGGAGTTTGCAAATTCTCTCCATGTCTGTATGTGTTTTCTCTGACAGTCCAAAGGTGTGCAGGTTAGGTGATTGACCATGCTAAATTACTCATCGTGTCCAGGGCTTTGCGGGGTAGGTGGGTTAGCCATGGGAAATGCAAGGTTACAGGGAAAGGATAGGGGTTGGGTGTTGGTGGGATACTCTTCAGAGGGTTGGTGTGGACTCAATGGGCCAAATGGGCTGTAGAGATTCCATGAAAATGTTGTAATCCTTTAATGCAACATTGGGGGACAGTAGAATTCTCAATGGATGAATAACAATGGGTTGGATGATTTTTCCTCATTTGTAGTTATCTTGGGATATTTATTTAAGCTCTTTTATGTTGGACCCCCTGCCTCCCAATTCCCTCCATCCTCCCCACACTCTGAAACAACGCAGAACTTTGGAACTGTCCCAGTTCTTTGAATACATTATCCCTGAGTCAGAATAGATACCACAAGATCAGTTCATTTGATTAGATGTACAGTTGAAGTGAGCACAGTCATGAGACTACAGTATTTGTTTTTAAACAAAATGAAACAGTGCATGGAAAGCGATGATTCGAGAAAGTGGTCCCTTCAGGAACTGCAGCTAAATGGTTGGTGGTTTGAGCTATGTGACATTTTAAAAACTGAACGATTTCACAAAGGATGTGAACACGAGCTGGAACTCCTTGGGCCCGTTCCAATTCTTCGATCGCTAAGCTGATCTTTTTGGATGGCTGGTGTCAGTCATAATTGTACAAATTGCTGAGTTAAATTCTGAAGTCTCAGGAACGTTAAGAAGGGGAATGTTAAGAAGAACACCATGAGAAAAAGTTTCTTGACAACAAAAACACCTAATTTCTCTCATTCGCAATGTGAATGGATGGAAGATTCCACTTGGATGTGCTGGGGGATGGTTAAGTGCTTCTATTTTTGGAATGTTTAATGACGGCATTCCTCAGAATGTCAGATAGACAGTGCAAGCCCTGAATTGAGTATCTCATTGTTTAAATACCTATCAGCACTTTGAATAGGATTGTAGGCCTACTACATCTCTGCTGTCAAACCGCAAGCTATTTCTTGTTTATCACCATAACGAGATGGCAGTGGAGATCTGAGATGGCTTTGTGACATTTTTGTTTTTAAAAATCTAGGCATTTAATTTTTTTAAGACTATTGTAATGCATGCACCTTAAATATAAAATCAAGATCAATAGGAGCTCTGTAGCATGAGCTTGAGTTAAATTTGCGAACGCAACAGTGGTCGTACACAGAAATTAATCTGATGTTAAACGTCAGGTTGGCATTATTCCATGAGTTACCAAAGAAGGCTGTATATGGGCTTCACAGCTTGGGACATCATAACAGCATTATACAAATCTCACCAGTGTCTGGTGTTTTAAAGTGTTCACTTCACAACGTGTTATCACACATCACAGAATATCCAAAAGAATTCAGTCAGCAGGCTTTGCGTTTTAGTAAACGATACGCAAATTTTTTTTTTTTAATTTCCAGAACTCGGAACATGGTTTGGATTTAGAACAGCCACATCCAAACTGCGATAGGCTCCATCTCCTTATTTCTTGCAGTGAATCCTGATAGCAGTACAGAGATCATGTGCTGCCACTTTCCAAATCAAACGTTGTCCTTCACTTTGTCATTGCAGACGAGAGTAAACATATACTGAGGGTGATTAAAATACACCAGAACATTCCCAAATTACTGTCTAGGCCTGCCTCTCCCTCTAAATGCAGCTGAACCATCAAATGAGTTATTTCAGGGTGCCTATGGATCACTCTCAGATCCTAGGTGGGGAATTTTTGTCGCAAAGGTTAGGTTCCAACATTAAGGCATGCATGTGTAATTTTGGTTCCCGCATGTGATTTCCTTGCCTTTGACCTTAAACGATAGGGACTGCAAGTTTTGTTTAAAAGATAACCTACAAAGTAAGTAAAAATATGTGTCAGGTCTCCTTTCCTGATTGTGAACTGCTCCCCATCCTGATTGCCTTTAAAACAAAGGCGAGATTACAGCAATGGAAAAGAATAATTTAGTGGCTGCTTATCAGTTAACGTGTTTAGAGTTCCTGCTCATTTTGTGGCATTAAGGTTAGAGGTGCAGCAGGACACAAACATCTTTCAAGTTTCTATCTCTTGGCGGTTTATTATTAAGTGTAACATTGCTCTGTGGGGGTCTTGGGTTTTTTTTTGCACAGCAATGTTCTGACGCTGGACTGTTCTACCTCAGGGAAGAGGATGAACTCAAGCAGAGCTTTTGGCGATCAGTGAGGAAGGAAGCATCACAGGGCAAGTCACTAATAAGTGTCTCCTGCCTGCTGTGGTCAGGAATGAGAAGGTTGCAAATCTGGAAGCAGCTGCCTCCGCTGGAAAACACTCTGGACTATCAGGGAACAGGAAAATCTATCACTTGGAACCCGCCAGATCCTGTTTCCAACAGACCAATGAGGATTTCAAACATAGATTGAAATGTAACTTTTGCTAAAGTTGAGGGACATTTCTGTGTGATTTGTTGCAGTCTATATCCAGATCAAAGTTAAAGATCACACAACACAGTGCTTTCAAATAAACCTGTTGGACTATAACATGGTGTTGTTTGACTTTTAACTTTATTGACCTGAGTCCAACACCGGCTCCTCCGCATCGTATATCCAGATCATGCTACAAGCAAGTATTACACAATTAAAAACAGGGATTAGTTAGATATTTTTCTGATGTCAATGAACTTTCTGCGTGACAGAATAATAGAGTCCAGAAGTCATTCTGACCATTCAGCCTATCGTGTCGATGCTGGTACTGTAGAGGATTCCAGTCAGTCCCATTATTCCCTTCCTTTTTCCATAGCCCAGCAAGTTTATTTCTGTTTAAGTGACCATGCAATTACATTTAGAAATTGTCAATGGTATTCACATCCACACTCTCTCAAACGCCCACACCCACACTCCAACCCCCCACACATAACCCTCTCCCCAACAAACACACATCTCTCCCACATCCCCATATGCACACACATCCCTACATGTACACACCCCCATATGCAGATGTACCACACGCGTGCGCGCACGCACGCACACACACCCCGGCACGCGCACAACATCCCTTACCCCAAACGCATACCACACACTCAACTCCTCCACACCCACATTTGCCCCACCACATGCACAAATCCCCATGCACGCACACACATCCCCTATGCCCCCACGCGCGCGCACACAAACTTACCCCCCCCGTCATGCACAGGTGCATACACACACTCCCACACAAACCCACACGTATTCACTCTCTCACTCTCACACTCTCACTCCCACACAAACCCACTCTCTCACTCTCACACACACGTACTGAGTCTGGAAAGGAAATGTTTTTGTCACATACCCAAATCCTGGATGGTGGAAGGACAAGATGGTCTGGTGTTTAATCGAGTACCCTGGGTAAAAGTAAGGCGGTTATGCCAAGCTTGTACAGAGCACTGGTGATGTCCAAGCTGGAGTGTGATCCAAATAGTGCCCGGTGTGGTACTGGAGGATACCTGAACCATGGGGAGGGCACAGATTATGTCTGATGACTGCATTTGAAGGAAGACAAGAATGTGAATTTCATGCTTATAAATATCAATGAAATAATAATAAGAATAGTCAGCCAAAAACATTGAATGTTTTCCAGAAGGAATTAGATATAATTCTTGGGGCTGAAGGGATCAAAGGGTATGGGGAGAAAGCGGGAACACGGGACTGAGTTGAATGGTCAGCCATGATCATGTTCAATGGCAGAACAGGCTCAAAGGGCTGAGTGGCCTCCTCCTCTTTCTGTTTTCTATCAGACTCTGCCCTGCGCTCTAATTTCCTGTAATTCACTGTAACTGCACTGTTCAAGGACCTGTTTGTTGGAGGCATGCTCCCTAATCATCCTTGAACTGCAGTTTACCGACTCTGTGTCCTCACAGTTAGGGTGATTGTCTTGGCATTGAACATTGGCAAATGGTTTTGCCATTCCAGAAATTGCTGCAGAATGACTTTGGCTTTTTATGTTCACATTTATCGACAGAGGTGTGTACCTCGGTTTCAGGTCTCCTCCTTTTCTTTAAAAACTAATTCCGAAGCCGAGGAGAAGCAATAATCAAGTCGCCACAGACAGCGGCAGAAGGAAGTGACCTCCATCCCGGTAAAGCCGCAGACAACTGCCTACTCTCCCCCCCCCCCCCCCCCACTCTACACCTGTTCAATGCCACCTGGGGGAGCAAAAAACCTCATATAGGGTTCAGTTTGGATGCTTTCTGCCCAGACTTCCTACAGAAACTTCAAGTCTGTTCCTCGATTCGCTTTCAGCAAACTGATCTCAGTTAGGCCCCCGGTTCGATTCCTCCCTCCAGTGATTGTGTGGAGTTTGCTCGTTCTCCCCGTGCCTTTCCCCAGGTTTTCCAGTTTCCCCCAAAAGATGTGCAGGTTAGGTGGAAAGGCCGTGCTAAATTCCCAATGAAGTCCAAGGATGTTCAAGCTAGGTGGCTTAGGCGTGGGAAAGGTAGGATTACAGGGATGAGGGCTGGGTCTGGGTGGGGTGCTCTTCAGAGGGTCAGTTTCGAATGTATGGGCCGAATGGCTTCCTTCCACACTGTAGGGATTGTATTCTATGATTCTGAAAATGCAAGGGCTAGCTTCAGCATCACTAAGCTGTGGAAGGAATCAACAATAACTTGCGCTTGTTGAGTGAATTTGACGTGGTATAACTGGACAAAGAATGGACCTGATGACAGGTGACCAAAAGCAGTTCAAAGCATTCGGTTCTAAAGGGTGTCTTAATAGTGGGGAGAGGATATTCCCGAACTTTGGATCGATGCAGCTGAAGGTATGGCCACCAAGAGTATAAAGGATTCCCTCTGGTCATGTTGTACTGGTCTCCAGGTATTGGGTTGGGAATGTATGGCTGCAGGATAAAAACGGGATAATGAAACAACGGCGGATGCTGAAAATCTGAAACAGAAGCAGAAATTACTGGGAGAAACTCAGCAGGTCTGCAGCACGTGTGGAAAGAAAGCAGTTAACATTTTGAGTTCAGTGACCCTTCTTCAGAGTCTGGTGTCCAAAAATGAACTCTGCTTTTCCTCTACAGGCGCTGCCAGAACTGCTGAGCTTCTCCAGCGTTTTCAATTTTTGTTTTGGATAAAAATGTGAGTTGTGTCTGTCGTCTCTTTTAATTATTCATTGATGGGACTTGGGCGTCGCTGGCTGGCCAGCGTTGATAGCCCATCCCTATTTGCCTTTGAGAAAGTGGTGGTGAGCTGCCTCCACAATGCCCCCGTTGTTTGACAACGTACTCCAGTCTCTCCATTTGGCTGGCATCTAGACAATGGGCATTTCTGTCAAGGAAGGACACAGCCAACTTCTGCGGAATACTTAACATTTGTCTATTGAGGAACAGGGCGACGTGAAGTGGACGGAATAAAGATTGCTTGTTGGTTCTGACACGAAAAGAACATGTTGTGGGAATTCTGACAAAATATTGTTATGTAATAACCAACCCAGAAGAGAAAGTGAGGACTGCAGATGCTGGAGATCAGAGTCGCAGAGTGTGGCGCTGGAAAAGCACAGCCAGTCAGGCAGCTTCCGCGGAGCAGGAGAGTTGATGTTCCCTGATGAAGGACTTATGCCCAAAATGTTGACTCTCCTGCTCCTCGGATGCTGACTGACTGACTGTGCTTTTCCAGCGCCACTCTCTTCAACTGTCATTAGTATGAGATCAGGCAAACATATTGCATCAAAATGACCAGTTTTTACTGTCCATTTCATAATTGTGTTTACTTCAGTGGGAGAAAATGATTTGGATGTTACAAACTGGACATCTGCTGAGGAAAGCAATTGGTTTTACAATCAAAGTTACTTGGGATTTGAGTCAAGTAAGTGCGGTAACTGAGTAAGGACCAAGCAGGTTTATATGCAATCGACATGAATGTTCTAAGGCATAAAGGACACACAGAAGTGGTCTCATAATCCAAACTATGAGCTTAAGTCAATATTATTTCTGCACTAGTATACTTTGCTGAAGATTTGCGGAAGCTTGCAAGTCACCTCGTCAAGCATTTTCTTTTTTAAAAAAAACATCTTGTATAACCAGGGGTCGCGCCCCTTAACCTTTGACATACCCTGAAATTTTAGCAAGCATTAATCTGTGTGCGGCTGTGAACTAATGTTCCGATGCTGTATAACAACACTGTCTTTTATTTTGTGTGTGGGCAGCAATTAATCAGAGAAAGCTGTGCCCAGCAGCCTCTGATAGAAGCACAGATAAGTTTTTGTGGGTTAAAATGGCCATTGCTGGCCTCCAAGTTTATCCCCCCATTACAAAATAGATTTCTTCAGCAGGACAATTGCTTGTGTTGTAAACTCCAAGCACACGAATACTGAGTGAGCACAACGGGGTACGTCTGGGAGAGGGTTCCCCTACCTTCTTTTGCTCAGCTCCCAGCCATGTAGCGTCACATTGTTTGTCCCCATTCTTGTTAAATATTGAAGCTTTAATCCAGGTTTCTGCCCTTTTATTTTGACATGTCAGTGCTACTAATGAAGGCATTTAAAGCTCTGTTAAAAATGACCTCTCACACGGAACAGTTATTAAAGATAGTAGAGTAATGTAATCTGTCCCTTTACCTTGCTCTATCGCTAGAGACCTGCAGGTTTATGTCTCTCAAGCTCCTATCTAATTTCGCTTGCAAATTATTGATGAACTCCACCACAATTCCCCTCAGGCCTCTACTTCAAGACCTTAATGGTCTGAACTTCAGGGCATTAAAACCAGAAGTTAAGATGATCCCTGTCTTGTGCACATTGTATTTTGAAACTTATATTGATATGGTTTTTTGGTGACAGATAGCAATTTTGACTTGCATTTCTCACAACAAACATGATCTAGATGTGCTGAAGAGTTATGACACCTTTTCCAAAGAAATCCTGCATGTAAACAGGAGCCTCATTATAAGTCAGAACTGACTGGAGAGAGAGAGAGAGAGAGAGACGGAGAGAGAAGTTGCAGGGGCTTGCTGCTTGGAAAGTGTGGAGATTGCTGTGTGGATTGTAATCTGTGTGGAGATTACATTGATATTGGATTACACCTGAAGGCTATCACCCCCTACCACCCTCCCCTCAATGGGGAACCTTTCAGAAGAGCACATAGCAGATGTCTAGGCAAATGCTACTTGTGGTAATAATGGCCAGAAAATCAGGTGTAGCCCTTTTCTGATCCTGTTGCACAAACCAAAGTTGTAGAGTTAGCCTTTCGTTATCGAAGAGATTGAGATTGGAATCTGAAGTTAGAATTGCATAGTGGAAAATCATAATCAGGATATTGTGGAGATATTAAATTATCTGATGCCTCCACTGCCCTGCAGTGTAATTAACTTTCACTCTGTGGACGTAAAAGCAGTCGACTTTGAGGCCTGCGGTCTCAGTTTTTCTTTTAACTCTTAACGTTTTGGCTTAAACGGAAAAACTGTCTAACTCAAGCTCGCCTCTGGTAGGGAGCAGGAGAGGAAGGGAGTGGGTGAGGAGAATACAACTACACATGTGACAGGAAAGTACCAAAAGGATTCTGGGATACGTTAGTGCAACTGGGCACAGCGTTTCAGTGTTTACTAGACGAGTAACTCTGAGGTCATGAGTTCAAAATCACGAGTACAAATCTCCCAGTGGTCATTTGTGAAACTGAATTGAATAGATCTAATCTCTGAAATGACACCAGAACAACTGAAAAGATTCCCTTGTTCATTAATATCCTTAAGGACTGCACCATACTCTTCCCATGTTGTCTGGTGTGCTCCTCCAATCCCACAGTATGAAGTTATGTACGAACAGGAGTGGCAGTAGGCCATCAGTCCATCGAATGTATCATGCCTCATAGCACCAGGGTCCCAGGTTCGATTCCAGCCTCGGGTGACTGTCTGTGTGGCGTTTGCACATTCTCCCCGTGTCTGCGTGGGTTTCCTCCGGGTGCTCTGGCTTCCCCCCACAGTCCAAAAATGTGCAGGTCAGATGAATTGGCCATGCTAAATTGCCCATAATGTTAGATCAGTTAGTCAGAGGGAAATGGGTCTGGGTGGGTTACTCTTTAGAGGGTCGGTGTGGACTAGTTGGGCTGAAGGGCCTGTTTCCACACTGTAGAGAATCTAAAAATCATGGCTAATGCGATTGTAGCCTTGTCTTTACTTTGCCTGACCATTCCCTACCCCGATAACCTTAGATTCTTGACTAACAATGGACTTGCCCTCTGCCTTAAAAATATTCAGTGATCCCATCTCCACTGCTATCCAGAAAAAAGAATTCCATAGATTCATGACTGTCTGAGGCTGAAAAAAAACAGTTCTCCTCAATTCTGTCTTAACTGGGAGGCCCTTTATGGTAATCCCTTGCACAAGATAAACATCCTGTCAGCACCCATGCTTTCAAGTCCTCTCGGGATCTTAAATGTTTCCATTAGATCATCTCTCATTCTTCTAAACTTCCCTCATCAGTCAAACCCCTCACCCCGGGTATCAGCTGAGGGAATGTTCTCTGTACTGTCTCCAATGGATGTATGTCCTCCTTTAAATATGATGGGGAAGTGCCGGTGTTGGTCTGGGGTGGATCTGATCAGAAGTCTCATGACATCAGGATATGATCCAGCACAAGTTTTCAGGTGATGAAAGAGCAGTGCTCTGAAAGCTTGTGATTTCAATTAAACCTGTTGGACTATAACCTGATGTTGTGTGACTTCTGAACTTTTCTTTACATAAGGGGACCAGAAATATACACCAAATGTGGCCAGTATCCTGTGCAACTATGATAACCATTTTCTCGCTTTTATATTCCATTCCCCTTGCAATGAATAACAATATTCAGTTTGTCATCTTAGTCTCTTGCTGTACGCGCAGATCCATGTTTTCTGATTCACGTTCCTAGGACACTCCAATACCTCTGTACCTCAGAGTTCTGCAATCTCTCTACTTTTAAATAGTATTCTGCTTCCTGTCAAATTGGGCAAGTTTGTATTTTCTCATACTCCCATCCACCAAATCTCTGCCCACTCACTTAACCTATTATATCCCTTTGCAGACCCTCTTTGTAATCCTCTTCAGCATTTACTTTTCAGCCTGTCTTTGTCAATAGAAAATGTAGTATCCATGCAGTTGTTCTCTCTTATCTAAGTCATTGATAGAGATCACCCCAGGCCTCAGCACTGATCCCTGTGGTGTTCCACTCACTACATCTTGTCAACCCAAAAACTGACTGGTTTATGCTGACTCTGTTTGAAATGGATTCTCGCGCCAGTATTCTTTGCTATTGAAGGGGGTAGCTGAAATTGGGCAATTCCCTGAGTTGGCAGACCAAATGGCCAATGGTCTTTTTAGATGCCATTTTTGCACTAGGGAAGTCAATGTAGAATTAACACAGGCCCGAGAAGCAGAATCCAAGCGGTCAAGTGATGAGATCGACTGGCTGGAGCCTATCGGAAGGATATTGTGAAACTTGAAAGGGTTCAGAAAAGATTTACAAGGATGTTGCCAGGGTTGGAGGATTTGAGCTATAGGGAGAGGTTGAATAGGCTGAGGCTGTTTTCCCTGGAGGCTGAAGGGTGACCTTATAGAGGTTTATAAAATCATGAGGAGCATGGGTAGGACAAATAGACAAAGTCTCTTCCCTGGTTTTGGGGAGTCCAGAACTAGTAGGTTTAGGGTGAGAGGGGAAAGGTATAAAAGGGGCAACTTTTTCACACAGAGGGTGATGGAATGAGCAGCCAGAGGAAGTGGTGGAGTCTGGTGCAACTGCAACATTTAAAAGGCATCTGGAATAGAAAGGGTTTGGAGGATATGGGCTGGGTGCTGGCAGGTGGAACTAGATTGGCTTGGGAATCTGGTCGGCATGGACGGGTTGGACTGAAGGGTCTGTTGTCGTGCTGTACATCTCTATGACTCTAGAGTCTCATTTTGATTGTTGAGTTTATTCTATATTGTTCGGTCCTCTAATCCTCACTTCTCCTGCCTCTGTGTCAACTCATACCTCTCATACACTCCATGCCCCCTCAAACCCCCTATCCCTTCATACTCCCCAATGACAAATCATTGCTATTTACCCGGTGTTTGCCAGGAGCAGACTGCTGAAGCCATGTGAAGCCATGACACAGAATAAGCTGCAGTTTTGGAAAGATTGTTTGTAATTCCTACACCCAAATAATTGATTAAATATGGTTTGTATTGCCTTGAGCTAGATGTTCGACCAAAATTGGAGGTGTAGTGGACAGCGAAGAGGGTTACCTCAGATTACAACAGGATCTGGACAAGATAGGCCAATGGGCTGAGAAGTGGCAGGTGGATTTTAATTCTGATAAATGCGAGGTGCTGCATTTTGGGAAAGCAAATCTTAACAGAACTTATACACTTAATGGTAAGGTCCCCAGGAGTGTTGCTGAACAAAGAGACCTTGGAGTGCAGGTTCATAGCTTCTTGAAAGTGGAGTCGCAGGTAGATAGGATAGTGAAGAAGGCATTTGGTATGCTTTCCTTTATTGGTCAGAGTATTGAGTACAGGAGTTGGGAAGTCATGTTGCAGCTGTACAGGACATTGGTTAGGCCACTGTTGGAATATTGCGTGCAATTCTGGTCTCCTTCCTGTCGGAAAGATGTTGTGAAACTTGAAAGGGTTCAGAAAAGATTTACAAGGATGTTGCCAGGGTTGGTGGATTTGAGCTACAGGGAGAGGCTGAACAGGCTGGGGCTGTTTTCTCTGGAGCGTCGGAGGCTGAGGTGTGACCTTTATAGAGTTTACAAAATTATGAGGGGCATGGATAGGATAAATAGACAAGGTCTTTTCCCTGGGGTTGGGGAGTCCAGAATGAGAGGGCATAGGTTTAGGGTGAGAGGGGAAAGATATAAAAGAGACCTAAGGGGCAACTTTTTCACACAGAGGGTGGTACATGTATGGAATGAGCTGCCAGAGGAAGTTGTGGAGGCTGGTACAATGGCAACATTTAAGAGGCATCTGGATGGGTGTATGAATAGGAAGGGTTTGGAGGGATATGGGCCGGGTGCTGGCAGGTGGGACTAGATTGGGTTGGGATATCTGGTCGGCATGGACAGGTTGGACTGAAGGGTCTGTTTCCGTGCTGTACATCTCTATGACTCTGAGTGATCTGATTGTTAAAGTAACAGAAACATTTGGCCGTGCAGCTGGCTGGTTCTGTTTGAGGATGTCAAAAACAGGATTTGCCTTTGAAATAACTATACAGAGGTGGGTAAACAGGCACCAAGTCACCCTTTATTTACTTGTGTACAGTACACAGGTTGTGACCAGCTAGTTTGGGGTCAGTCCTGAGGAATTCTAATCTTCTGGTTATACATTTTTTTTTCATTCAGCCAGCTAAAGCAGACACTGGGCGAATAAACAAACTGCACATAGACAGTCGCTCAAGGGTGGAATTGAACCTGGGTCTCTGGCACTGTGAAGCAGCAGTACTAACCACTGAGCCACTGTGCTGCCCATCTCCTGGTTATATGTTTTTTTTTGTGAGGACTGACTCCAAGCTGTCTGTGGCTAGCCATCTCAGAGTCAGTCCTCAACTGAGGAGATTCTAATCTCCTGTTTCTTTTAAAATAAATATCAGCCTTGTTTATTTATCTCATGGTTATATTTTATTTTCTTTTTTTCATTTTCTTTTTTTCCTTCCTTTTTCCTTTTTTCTTCTTTTATTTTCTTTTTCCCTTTCCCCCACACTACCACTTAACAGCAGTTGTATTTATTTATCTCCTGCTTATGTTAGTCAGCCAGGGCTTTACTGATTGGCCCAGGTTAACAACTCCAACCAATGACCTTGTAATTAACGAGGTCAACCTAGTTCTAATCACTACAGTCTTCTCTGTACAGAGGGCTGAGAGTCCCAAGGCAATTAAAATGATCACAATTGAGACTGATGTATTTTCATTAAGGAAGGATATGAGAGGTTGGAGTTCTGGCTCATTCCTGTTCATAGTTAACATTGGCTTTGCAATGTCCCATATAACTTAAGAACAAAATACTTTACAAGAACTTTGTGGAGAATTGGGACTTTGAAAAGGACCTTGGGGTGGTGCGTAGGTCCTCAGCAAATTTGTTCCACAAGTAGAGCCAGTCGAAGCTTCAATTTCAAGTTGGTTTCTGAACCAATGATCTCCCTGCAGATCTTGTTTATCCACATGCTTTCCTTTAGATCTTGCTGTAGCTCAGAGACATTGCCAGCTGTTTCACATAATCTTACGCTTTTATTTCTGACAACTAGCAATTGTTTTTCTGCTAAGCTGTACAGGAAGCTTGTTTTCAAGTTCTGTCCCTCCCACTCGCAAAAATGATGCATCGGTTTTGCACAGAGTTTGAAGGACGTCATCGTTGTCCTGACGAGCAGCAAAACAAATAATAAAGCTGGTCACTTCATTGGCTGTGTTTTTTTTTATTATTCATTTGTGGGTTGTGGCTGTGTTTGGTTTTAATTGTCCATCCTTAAAAGCTCTGGAGAAGATGCTGTTGAGCTTTGGTCTTGAACCCCTGCTGTCTGTGCGATGATAATACTCTGTGTGATCAGGCAGTGACTTTGACCCAGCAATGAAGAAGGTGTGTGACCCAGAGACGCACTGGAAGATGGTGGGGTTCCCATGTCTCTGCTGCCTTCATCTCTCTAAGTGCTGTTGAAGAAAGCTTGGCAAGTTGCTGCAGTGCACTCTATTGGCAGCACACAGTGCAGTCCTCAGGGTGATTTTGAAGTTGTTGCAATTAAAGCTGATTTACTATCATTGAGGATGTACGAGAAATGGAAAATTTTGCAATCTCTGTTTAAACACTGAAAAATAGCCCCTGGTTAACTCTTACCACAATAAGGAAGCTGGAGCAAATTAGCTCTTGATTCCCTCCTCTCTTTCTGGGCATGTGTTGGTGCATTACATCATTACAATGACTTTTACCAATCTCATCATGAGATTCTGCTGTGAAGAAACAAAGGCTGACTTTGCGGCTGCTGCTTTTCCTACATGCGATTGTCTCTACATTGCAATGTTTCCACTTTTCCTGCTTTCCCCTTCCAATTGGTTCTCTGGGATCCAGTGCACCATCTCCTTTCTCCACCATCCACACCTCACTCTCAAAGACAGAAAGGCATAAGCGTAAGAAGCCATCAAAACTGCAGTGTCCTGAACGATAGGGTTCAACAGATCGCACGTCACTGTAATCAGTAAGAATGCTCCTGCAGCATGAGAGATTAAGGGCCCAGACGCATCTTGCTGCTGCTTGAGACATTGCATATGTTCAGTAATGATGATCTCACTCATAACGTCTCTGTACAAAGGCAATAGCAGAACTGATGGTTCGAAACTCTGCCACTCGGGTAGCAAATTGCTTTAAAGATCATCTTTGTTACATGGTGGACTCTAGGGAAATCAACACTCGAGCGAAATATGCCTAGCTTCCATAAGTGAACGTTGTAGTGGAAACATCGAATGTTGCCTATTGTACACTATCTTCAGGAACCAGATGGAGGCATAAGCAGAAACAGGAAGAACTCTGCTCTAATATCTGTTTGGACCTGAACCACGAGGAAGGGAAGAGGGAGGTGCAGAGGGTCTGGATGGTATAAGCTTCAATCCAAAGCAGAATTGCTGTTGCCGTTGGTTTAGGAGGCTATAACATTGCATCCCTAAACCTGAATGGCACCATTTTGAGTATTTAATGGAGACAGGGGTGCAATGTACCATGTCACTTGCCTTCACCCATCCCATTGCCACAATATACAGATTGGGTACTTTTTCTGTGTAAAAGACAGAATCAATTTTTCCTTCTCCATTTGATCACAATCAGACTTTTTTCCAAGGTGTTTCACAGAAATACCTAGATTTTTAAATGAATCCTGCCAGGAATTCAGTCATCTTAAGGACCATTGGGCTCATGGCCAAGGCTCTAATTGAAATACTCCAGCAACATTTTCAATGCTTCTCCACTAATCAAGTGACCATGGTTATCATCAACTTGCCATTACTGTCATTGGCAGATGTTTTTTATGTTGTTTTCAGAATGGTAAGGACAGAATTTATTGCCCATTCCCAGTTGCTAGTATGCTGGAATGTTTCAGTTTTCTAGGTGTTCAATAAAAAATGATTTTCTGTTTATTTGTTCATGTGTTCGGGGTGGGAGGGAGGAAGAGACTGGACCCTGAGAAGAACTCCGAGGGGAGCTGTGGCCACAAAATGATTGAGAATTACTGATCTAGAAGATGCACACCCCTAACCCTAACCCAACAGTAAGTCACCAAGACTTCACAAATATCAGTACCCCAATTAAATAGCCTCCAACAACTGAAGAACTAGCAACATTAGGTTCCTTCCAAGTCATACACCCGAAACATGGTGACATATTGCTGTTTATTCATCAACACTGGTCAAACTTCTGGAGGGTTCTATCTAACTGTCCTGTCGGTGCACCTTCATCACTTAGGTGGTTAGGATACTTGAAGGAAGCTTTCCATGATCTTCGTAAAGCAACTGGGAATGGGCAATAAATTCTGTCCTTACCATTCTGAAAACAACACAAAAAACATCTGCCAATGACAGTAATGGCAAGTTGATGATAACCATGGTCACTTGATTAGTGGAGAAGCATTGAAAATGTTGCTGGCAGGTGGGACTAGATTGGGTTGGGATATCTGGTTGGCATGGACGGGTTGGACCGAAAGGTCTGTTTCCATGCTGTACATCTCTATGACTCTAATAATTGAGACACAGGCTAATGTTGTAGGGGACATGTGCTCAAATCATACCATGGCAGCTAGCTGAAGTTAAATTTGCATAATATAAATCTGGAATATAGCCTGTGATAGTGACTATAACAACTATTGTAGATTGTTGTGAAGGCCCATCTGGTTCACTAAATTCTATTCAGGGAAAATAATCTGCCATCCTTACCTAATCTGGCCTACATGTGAGTCCAAACCTTACCATCATTGTGATGTGAGAAGTGGGTATGTTTGCTGATTGCGCAATGCTCAGCACTATCAGGGATTCCCCCAATACTTGAGCAGGCAATGTCCAAGTGTAGTAAGAACTGGACAATATCCAGGTTTGGGCTAACAAGTGGAAAGGAACATTTAAGTCACACGAGTGTCAGGTAATGATCATTTCCAACAAGAGAAAATCTAACCATCACCCCTTGACATTCAGTGGTGTTACAGTCACTGAATCCCCCATTATCAACATCTTGAAGGTTACCATTGATCAGAAACTGAACAGGACCAGCCTCATAAATACTGTGGCAAAAAGGACAGACCTGAGACTGGTGATGCTGCAGTTAGTGTATCACCCTCCTACTCCCCAAAGGCTGTCCACCATCTTCAAGGCACAAGTCAGGAGTGTGATGGAATACCCAACATGCCTGGATGGGTGCAGCCCCAATAACACTCAAGAAGCTTGCCACTGACCAGCACAAAGCAGCCTGCTTGATTGGCATCACATCCACAAGCATTCACTCCTCCCAGAGCAGTGTGCATCATGTACACGACGCACTACTAAAATGTAACAAGGCTCCTTAGACAACACCTTCCAAACCAGTGACCATTACCACAGAAAGAAGGATGAGACAGCAGATGCATGGGAGTAACACCACAATCTGTAGGTCCTATCCCTCACCATCCTGATTGAGAAACGTATTGCCATTTCTTTGGTGTTGCTGGGTCAAAATCCTGGATTTGGTTTCTTTGAAAACATAATTCTATTTGGTCTGGGAGTAAGATATCCACAGGGCATGGGATCTGTAACCAATTGTAGGGTGGGTGAATAAAGAAGAGGAGCCAATTCATACCCCTCTCTCCAGCAGGAACTTATCAACTTGGAGTATCCTGTTTGGAACTACAGTAACTTGGGAACCTTGTCTGTGCTCTGGCCATATCACAATCCCACCATAACTGCTGGAAGAATTTGAGTTCAAATAATAAATCTGGAATGGATTTGAAAGCTGGTCTTAATTTGGAGACCGTATAACCACCGTTGAATGTTGGAAAATGCAACATGGTTCACTGATGAACTTTAGGGAAGGAAACTGCCATTCTTACCTGGTCTGGCCTACGTGTGACTCTAGACACACGCAATGTGGTTGACTCCTAACTGCTCTGAAATGGCCCTATGAAGCTACTCAAACCTTAAGCAATTGGGGAAGGGTACATAACTGCTGCCCTTGCCACCAATGCCATGTAAAAAATTAAAGATAACAAAAAAAGCAACACCCTTATGCCCGTCCAATTGGATTGTTCACCTGTGATAGCTTGGATGCATTCTTTCCTCAAACTCACTTGGTAACGAATAGTGTTGGTACTTACAAAAGTGTAGGTGGAATGGACTACTCAGATGCAGGGTTATTCTAGATCATGTTCATCTGCCGTTCCCTATCACAAACCTCCTCCATCCTTTCAAGGTCTCAAAGTATCTCCTCTTGCAAATCCTGCTGCCGCCCGGTTTCCTTCTCTACACCATTGGCAGTCATGATTTCAGCTCCCCTGATCTGGAATCATCTCTCTCAAACTCTATCTCTTCTCCTTATCAGCTGCTAATTGGGACCTGTTTGCTTATCTGCCTGTTGTGTGATCTTTCTTGAGTCGAATTTAGCAAATACCAGCCATGAGATGGAGAGTGAGGAGATTTGGAAGCCAGTGAACTCTATTTCAAGGCCGTATGGTTGTAAGATCCTGAGGTGGAAGATGAAGTGTTCTTCCTTCAGTTTGTGTGTTGCCTTGTGTTGATGGTGGAGGCGGCCCAGGAAAGACATGTCATCGGGGGAGTGGGAGGGGCAGTTGAAAGGGATAGCGACTGGAAGGTGGGGTTTAATGGAGCACCTTATGTAACAATCTGAGTCACCACTGGTTTAGCCTGGAGGCTGCTGCAAGTTAGAATCATAGAGTCATAGAGATGTACAGCACAGAACCAGACCCTATTCTCTCCCTAGTTACCCTTTTGTCCTTAATGTATTTATAAAAACCGTTTGGATTCTCCTTAACTCTTTGTCAAGGCTATCTCAGATCCTGTTTTTGCCCTCCTGATTTCCCTCTTATGCTTAGAGTATAAAGGCAGTAGAAGTATACTTGAGAGAAATCAGGAGGGCAAAAAGGGGACATGAGAGCGCTTTGGATTCTCCTTAACTCTATTTGCCAAAGGGATTTTACAAATAAAGTAAAGGCAAAAAGGTAACTAGGGAGAGAATAGGGCCCCTCAAAGACCAGCAAGGCGGCCTTTGTGTGGAGCCGCAGGAGATGGGGCCGATACTAAACGAGTATTTTGCATCAGTATTTACTGTGGAAAAGGACATGGAAGATATAGAATGTAGGGAAATAAATGGTGACATCTTGAACAATGTCCAGATTACAGCGGAGGAAGTGTTTGATTTTTTGAAATGCATAGAAGTTGATAAATCACCAGGACCTGATCAGGTGTACCATAGAACTCTATGGAAAGCTAGGAAAGTGATTGCTGGGCCTCTTACTGAGATATTTGGATCATCGATAGTCACAGATGAGGTGCCAGAAGACTGGAGGTTGGCTAACGTGGTGCCACCATTTAAGAAAGGTGGTAAGGACAAGCCAGCGAACTATAGACCAGTGAGCCTGACATTGGTGGTGGACAAGTTTTAGAGGGAATCCTGAGGGACAGGATGTACATGTATTTGGAAAGGCAAGGACTGATTAGGGACAGTCAGCATGACTTTGTGCGTGGGAAATCAAGTCTCACAAACTTGATTGAGTTTTTTGAAGTAACAAAGAGGATTGATGAGGGAAGAGCAGTAAACGTGATCTATATGGACTTCAGTAAGGCATACGACAAGGTTCCCCATGGGAGACTGGTGAGCAAGGTTAGATCTCGTGGAATACAGGAAGAACTTGCCATTTGGATACAGAACTAGCTCAAAGGTAGAAGACATAGGGTGACGGTGGAGGGTTGTTTTTCAGACTGGAGGCCCGTGACCAGTAGAGTCCACAAGGATCGGTGCTGGGTCCACTACTTTTCAACATTTATATAAATGATTTGGATGTGAGCATAAGAGGTATAGTTAGTAAGTTTGCTGATGACGCCAAAATTGAAGGTTTATTGGACAGTGAAGAAGGTCACCTTAGATTACAACAGGATCTTGATCAGATGGCCCAATGGGCTGAGGAGTGGCAGATGGAGTTTAATTTAGATAAATGTGAGGTGCTGTATTTTGGGAAAGCAAATCTTAGCTTATACACTTAATGGTAAAGGTCCTAGGGTGTGTTGCTGAACAAAGAGACCTTGGAGTCCAGGTTCATAGCTTCTTGAAAGTGGAGTCGCAGGTAGATAGGATAGTGAAGAAGGCATTTGGTATGCTTTCCTTTATTGGTCAGAGTATTGAGTACAGGAGTTGAGAGGTCATGATGCGGACATTGGTTAGGCCACTGTTGGAATATTGCGCGCAATTCTGGTCTCCTTCCTATCGAAAAGATATTGTGAAACTTGAAAGGGTTCAGAAAAGATTTATAAGGACATTGCTAGGGTTGGAGGATTTGAGCTGTAGGGAGAGATTGAATATGCTAGGGCTGTTTTCCCTGGAGCATCGGAGGCTGAGGGGTGACCTTATAGAGGTTTATAAAATATTGAGGGGCATTAGATTCCCTACAGTGTGGAAACAGGCCCCTCCGCCCAACCAGTCCACACTGATCCTTCAAAGAGTAACCCACCCAGACCCACTTCCTTCTGACTAATGCACCTAACACTACCAGCAATTTAGCATGGCCAATTCACCTGACCTGCACATCTTTGGACTGTGGGAAGAAACCGGAGCACCAGAGGAAACCCACGCAGACACAGTGAGAATGTGCAAACTCCACACAGATAGTGACCCGAGGCTGGAATCGAACTTGGGTCCCTAATGCTGTGAGGCTGGCTAGGATAAATAGACAAAGTCTTTCCCTTGGATGGGGAGTCCGGAACTAAAGGGCATAGGTTTAGGGTGAGAGGGGAAAGATATAAAAGAGACCTAAGAGGCAACTTTTTCACTCAGAGGTCGGTATGTGTATGGCATGAGTTGCCAGAAGAAGTGGTGGAGGTTAGTGCAATTGCAACATTTAAAAGGCATCTGGATGGGTATATGAATAGGAAGGGTTTGGAGAGATATAGGCCAGGTGCTGGCAGGTGGGACTAGATTGGGTTGGGATATCTGGTCGGCATGGACGGGTTGGACCGAAGGGTCTGTTTCCATGCTGTACATCTCTATGACTATGACTCTAAATATACTCATAACGCCTTTATGCTCTTCTAAGAATTCACCCAGTCTATCCTGTCTATACCTGACATATACTTCCTTCTTTTTCTTAACCAAACCCTCAATTTCTTTAGTCATCCAGCATTCCCTGCACCTATCAGCCTTCCCTTTCACCTTAACAGGAATATATTGTTTCTGGACTCTCGTTATCTCATTTCTGAAGGCTTCCCATTTTCCAGCCGTCCCAAACATCTGCCCCTAGTCAGCTTTTGCAAGTTCTTGCCTAATGCCATCAAAATTAGCCTTCTTCCAATTTAGAACTTCAACTTTTTGATCTGGTCTATCCTTTTCCATCACTATTTTAAATGAATAGAATTATGGTCGCTGGCTCCAAAGTCCTCCCCAGTGGCACCTCAGTCACCTGCCCTGCCTTATTTCCCAAAAGTAGGTCAAGTTTTGCATCTTCTCTCGCAGGTACATTTACAGAATGAATCAGAAAAGCTTCTTGTATGTGCTCAACAAATTCCTCTCCATCTAAATCCTTAACACTATGGCAGTCCAGTCTATGTTTGGAAAGTTAAAATCCCCTACCATAACCGCTCTATCATTCTTACAGGTATCTGAGATCTCCTTCTAAATTTGTTTCTCAATTTCCCTCTGACTATTAGGGGGTCTATAATATAATCCCAATATATCATCCCTTTCTTATTTCTCAGTTTCTCAAATAACTTCCCTGGATGTATATCTGGGAATATCCTCCCTCAATACAGCTGTAATGCTATCCTTTATCAAAAGCGCCACTCCCCCTCCTCTCCTGCCTCCCTTTCTGTCCTTCCTATAGCATTTGTATCCTGGAACATTAGGCTGCCAGTCCTGTCCATCTGTAGTTCCCCTGATATCCTAATCCCACATTCCTAACCATGCCCTGAGGTCATCTGCCTTCCCTGTTAGGCCTTTTGCATTGAAATAAATGCAATTTAATTTATCAGTCCTACCTTCTGAGAGTCCCTTTGTGAAGCAAGGATGCTGGATATAAGATTTCAACTGGTTGGGACGTCTTGTTGCAGCTGTATAGGACATTGGTGAGGCCACATTTGGAATACTGCATGCAGGTCTGACCACCCTCCTATAAAAAGGGTATCATCAAACTAGCAGAAGTGCAGGAAAAATTTACTAGAATGCTACCTGGACTGGAGGTTTGAGTTGAAAGGAGAGGCTGGATAGGCTGGGACTATAGGAGACTGAGGGGTTTGTAAAATCATGAGAGGCATAGACAGGCTCCAGCTTTTCCCCAGGGTAAGGGAGTCTAAAACTAGAGGGAATAGGGTTTAAGGTGAGAGGGGAGAGACACAAAAGGGGCAAGAGGTCCAATTTTGCCCACACATTGTGGTGAATGTCTGGAAAGAACTGCCAGAGGTAGTGGTGGTAGTAAGTACAGTTTTCTCATTTAAGAAACATTTGGATAAGTACATGGATGGGATAGATATGGAGGGAAATGGATCAAATGCAGACAAATGGGTCTAGATTAATTGTGAAAACTGGGCAGCGTTGACAAGTTGGGCCAAAGGACCTGTTTCCATGCTGTGAACCTGTATGACCCCAAAACTGGTTCCCCTCCCTGTAGAAGGTTTTACCAGTGCCACAGTTGCTTTGAGATTGCCTCCAACTGCAGCCACTATCTCTAAACTCACTTTCATCTTTAAATTGTCCCCAGGAACTGTGGCATTATACCCCACTGCCCAATACCACCATCCCATCACCCCACTTAGCCGAAACAGCCACCCAGCACAGCACTGCCATCCACCTTAACCCAATGCTTGACTTTGGGCAAATTCATTGCAAAATTTCCACCCAAGTAAATGGTCAGGGCATAAACCATGCCTGGTGAGATGGTGACGTCTGTCCAAATCGTCACACTTGGCATGTGTATAAAAACAAAAGCATACAGCCAGGAGGTGATTGTCTAGTGCTATTCTCAGTAGATGATCAATCCAGAGACCCAGAGAATGTTCCTGGAACTGGTGTTCAAAAAGCAGTTAGTGGAACTTGAATTCAATAAAAATCTGAGACTAAAAATCTAACGATGAACATGAAACTGATAAAAACCGATAAAACTGTGGATGCTGTGAATCAGAAACAAAACCAGAAATTGCTGGAAAAGCTCAACTGGTCTGACCGCATCTGTGGAGAGAAAGCAGAGTTAACGTTTCGGGTCGAGTGACTCTTCCTCAGAGCCAGACCTGCTGACTTTTCCAGCAATTTCTGATCATGAGACTGATGTTGTCTGTCAGAAAAACCCATCTGGTTCAATAATGTCCTTTTTAAGGAAGGAAATCTGCCATCCTTATTTGATCTGCCCTACATGATACTCTCGACCCACAGCAATCTGATTGACTTGTAACTGCCCTCTGGGCAATTAGGGGTAGGCACTAAATGCTGCCCGGCCAGCGATGCCCACATGATGTGAATGACTAAACTAAAAGCTAAAGTTTAAAGAAGCCAATCCTGTTAGAGTTACAGAAGATCCTAGACACTCCTTCCAATGTGAACATTTCTGAGCAAAAGGTGATCTTTCTCAAAGGTGTGCTCATTAATTGTGTAGATTTTGTTGTAAGACGCCGGCAGAAGAGCAGTGATAGATCGGGCAACTTTGGCTGCATTTCCTGGACAGGGTGACTGCTCTTCAAAAACACACTAGCTCCTATGTTTCCCAACAAATCAAATCAGTTCCTGTTTTGTCAGCCTGGTCACTGATGTGGCTCACATCTGGAAGTCATCAGAGCAAACAATGGACTTGTACAAAGGGATACAACCACTCTCTCCACGCAGCCCCCTCGCTGGAAAAAAAACCAAGCTTCATCTCCCAAAAGACGTTCCCACAGCAACATGGGAGCGGCGAGGATACGTATCCCATGTTGTCCCATTACATTTTGACCTATGGCTTCCTTTTTTTCTCTCTCAACTATTTTATTTGGCAAGGCGGTACGGTTTCAGAATAAAAAAAAGCTCCCCCAACCGCTCATGCATTCTTTCAAAGAAAGAGTTATTTTGTTTTGCTTTGTAACGACACCCTCCCCCCTCCCTTAAAGGCTGCAGAGATGGTGCAGATCTCGCTGTTGGCCTGCTTTGAAAGGCTTGTGGAGAGAACACGCAGGTTTTACTAAGCAGGGAGGTCACTGCGTGTCGACCTGGCATTCTCATTCTAGAAGACAAGAAACTCTGCGGGCCCTTGCTTCGACGTTTAACACACTTGATACCAGAACTTTCAGAGGGGCCTTTCTGAGGCCTTTTCCTGCCATTTAGCTGCCTGAATGGTCTAATTGTTTCCATCTGTCTGACAAGTACCAGTATGGCAGAATAATGCTGACATTTGTTCTGGCTTTAGCCTCCACAGAAAAGGGTTATTCCTGACCTCCTCTGACTGAGCTTTGAAACTGAGCGGAATTACAGGCTCGGGAATGAGGAGACAAGGAGCCCCCTTTAAGCTGAGAAAGGGGGTCCCAGGGACACTGGGTCCCAACTAGATTCAAAGGTGGGATGAGCGTGAATAAAGACACACGAGTCGTTGAAGTTTGTCTTGGCGTGTCACGCCTGTTTGTTTGTCTGTCAGTTCCTTCAGAGCCCATTGCTCTCTCCAGGCACGTCAAAAGACAGCTGCAGCTCCCCAGACTGGGGGAAGAAAAATAGATTGGTTTCGCTCAATGGGAGGAAGAAATTTGGCAACGCTGCGATTCTGGAGCTTTCTTTGTAGAGGGAAAAAAAACTAAAGAAAACCGCTTGCATATATCAATTCCCTGTTTCAGACTAAACACTCCTGACCTGGTAATCACAAATGCCTGAGTACAAAGTCAGCCTACGTCGCTTCCAGTCAGCTCCATTTCACTCAGCACTTGTTAAATCTGTACGACTGCCTGAGCATTCACAGGTTCTTCTCCTCCACCACCAGAAGTGACAGGAATAAGGGCAACTCGGGTGGGGGAGGACTTGCATTTGTATAGCACATTTTCAGGAACTGCATTTGAAGAGCAGTCACCCTGTCCAGGAAATGCAGCCACCAGTCTGCACGCTGCAAGGCCCCACAACCAGTGGTGCGGCAGCAAGACAAGAACCAGATGTGGACCACTCAGCCCCTCGAGTGTGCTTTGCAAATAATAAAATCATGGCTGATTTTATTGTAGTCTCAAACCTACATTCTGCCGACCCGGATAACCTTAGGCTTGTCACAACCACACCACCTGCCCCCATACACCAAGAATGTATCCATCTCCACCTTGCAAAGGTGTACAGACTTTGGACTGAATCTTGGGGGGCAGTTTTGGCTAATGTGTCAGGCTTGTTGAGTTTTATTTTCTCTCCCTGAGATCCAGTGAGCTTCCTTGCTATACCTTAACAAATACGCCTCATTGTTCCCTACCAATGCCCTGTGACATTCCTTTTATCCGATTCCAACTCCACCTTGCCGCACATGTTCATGGAATAAGCCGCTGCCAGGATATCTCAGAGCTCACTGACATCCTCGGTGCCAGCACCATCTTTTAAAAGGCCGTTGTGCACCATCTGGACAAGGTCTGTCAGTCCAGAATTGTCCTGAATAGTTCCTGGCATTTCCCTGTATGTGGTAGACAAGGAATTTTGGCATCCTCTCAGCAGGAAGTCCTGCTGGATGGGGTGATCCAGAGGTGGGATGGTCATTTCCTGCAGAAGCAACGGTTGGACAGCTGGCTTGTGACACAGAGATGCCAACAGCATGGATTCAATTCCTGCACCAACCGAGGGGACCACAAAGGACTCTCCTTTCGACTCTCCCCTCACCTGGTGACCCTTGTGTTAAACCGCCATCTGCTGTCTCTCTCTCTAGTGAGAGACCAGCCCCAGGATCTGGTAGCACTATGGCAAATTTACCTTTACCTTCTAAAAAAGGTCACAGCACCATCCCATGCCAGCCTGGCTTGAGCGCACTAGGGGAATGCACAGTACTGTAGGAGGAAGGGCAATGACTTTCTGTGCTTCACCAACGTATGTGCCACCATCTTTTTTAAGACTAGGGTTCCCTACGTTTTGGAAACAGGTCCTTTGGCCCAGCACATCCACACCGACCATCCGAATAGTATTCCATCCAGAGCCACTCCTGTACCCTATATTTACCCAAGACTAATGCATCTAACACTATGGGCAATTTAGCATTGTGACATGGCTAGTTCACCAGCCCTGCACATCTTTGGACTGTGGGAGGAAACTGAGCACCCAGAGGAAACCCATACAGACACTGAGAGAATGTGCAAACTCCACACAGACAGTCGCCTGAGGCAGGAATCGAACCTGGGTCCCTGGTGCCATGAGGCAGCAGTGCTAACCACTGAGCCACCGTGCTACCTATCTTTCCTCAGGATTCTCTCACATCTCTCTTCCTGTAGCCACCTCCCAGCAAGGCCTGTGCTCCACCACCATCTTCCCCAACTCCCCCCAGCACCACTAACCCCTCTGCACTGCCTACTCACTCACTCGGGGCCCCTGCACCACCATGAATAGCTGTGTCACCAACTTCCATCTTCATGCGTACATTTTGGGAGGAAATAGCCCATGATTGTGGAGGAGGGAGCAGAGCCAAGATGGTGGTAGGTTGCTTAACGCTTGGTTCTTCGTCCCTTGGGTACAGAGGAGCCTAACTCTGACCAGGTGTCTGACCAGGTCCAACGCCCTGGACTGGAATCAGAGGCTACTCCTCACTCACTGTGCTAGGAGTCTGACTAAAGTCTATCTCCCTTGACTTGACTGATAAGCAAAGCAGTTTGGTGGCTTTGTGCCTGAGCTAAGCGCAGGGCAATGCAGCAGCATTGGGAGCTAAGTATTTCTGGCTGAGGGGACAAACACAAAACAAAAAAAGGCAGAGGATGGTGTAAACATCCAGATCAGCTCAAAGTGAACACTATGACAGCAATTCAAACAGCCCAGAACCGCATCATGGTCCAGTCCGTGAGCTGGGTGTGTGTTCCTAATGCTGTCCTTGTTGCAGCATTACAATGAAAGTTTGGGAGGCTGTAGTCCAAGGTGAACTGCAGAAGAGTAGTAAGTGGATCAGAGATGCGCAATGAGGGCTTTTCAAGGCTGGGGCATGCTGAATGCCATGTCCGTGGATGTGGGCGCATGTGGATGGTGCCCGGGTAGCAGGTTCTGAGATGTTGGTACCCTGTTTCCAACATTGAGGTCCTTTCAAGCGAATGGAGGGCTGAAGTTGCTCAGTAAATGCTCGAGATTTTCCAGTGTCTTAGGCAAGGTGTGCCATTAGCTACAGCAAATAATTCTACTGAATAGCCTGTGTGCCCCGGTGGACAAGTGAATGTTTTAAATGTGGTACCATTTAAGTGGGCTGCATTATGTGGTGGATGGCGTCAGGTTCTTGAGTGTTGGAGCTGCACTTATCCAGGCAGATTGGGGATATCCCCATTCCTGATAAAGAGCTCATGCTCGAAACATTGACTCTCCTGCTCCTTGGATGCTGCCTGACCTCCTGTGCTTTTCCAGCATCACACTTTTTGACTCCTGACCTGTGCCTTGTAGGTGTCAGACAGACTTTGGAGGGTTAGCAGGTGTAACTCACTGCAGTATTCCTAGCCACTGTATTTATATGACCAGTCCAGATCGATTCTGCTCAGTGGTAATCCCCAGGATGTTGATGACAGGGGATCCAGTGATGGCAACGTCTTTGAATGTCAAGTGGTCACAATCTTCTGCTCAGAGAAGATGGTTTCTACTACTTCAACCAAGGCTGATGCAAGTGTGAAACTCATGCTGTTCTTGCGCACGCTGGGAATAACAGAATGTCCCAAGATTCTTCGTGGGAACATTATCAGACCGGTCCTGCCATCAAGCCCCATAAGAATATACCAAGGCAGGCGAATAGAGTTTTAAAGGGTGTCTTAACATGAATCATTTGGGGAAGGAATCCCAGAGCTCAGAGATGAGGCAGCTTAAAGCTTATCTGTTGATTTTGGATCAATGAAAATTGGGGATTTGTAAAGAGTAGACTTGGGTGAGTGCAGATGTCTCTGAATGTAGAGAGATTCCAATGTGGAATGGCAGAGATTCCAAAGATCAACTAGGATCGACGATCTGTAAACTTATATAAGAATTTTATAATCTTTTAAAATGATGGAATGGGAACTTCCAAAAAAAAATTTTGTAACTCTCGGCTCTGACAATGTTTAACCTTGTGTCCTTCCACAATAAAAAGGTATTTCGCCCTGTCTTTGTATTTTACTTTCAGCTCACTTATAAAACAGAATGTCAGAGATTACTGATGTTCTGCCAGGATTTGTACCAATACTGTTGAATGAAACAGTCAGGCTTGGTTTAAATGGATTTGGAGAGACAAAGCATCTGAAACTGCAAACGGTCTTCAATGCTGGTTGGTCAAGGCGAAGGTAATTTAGGTAGGTGTAAATATAGCAACAAGGATTATGCTCTGAGAAGCCTTGTCTAAAGGCAGAGCAGGAGTCTGGTGTTGGATTTCAGTTCAAATGGCTGTGATTGAAAAATCTCTTTAGAATGAAAGTTAGCAAGGATAAAAATAACAAGGGATGCATCAAGTGCAATTCTGAAAAGGTGATATTAAATTACTGGAGTAGAGAACTGTCAACTCTAATGCTGTTCAAACAACTAGTGGTAGCTTTCCTTTAGCATTGAGAAAAGGGGATTTGGTTAGCTCGACATTGATTACTGCAAATGGTCTTTCAGTGTGTGGGTATTGCTGTAGAATTACAGCTTATAGTTGATTGACCAGTACGGTTGACATTTTTAATGTCTCTTCCAGTAAGAAGATTGTCACATGCCATGTATTTAAGAGCACAGGGTTCTGATGTTGGAATGAGGGTAAGAAAAAATAAGGTCTGGGGACTGATCTGCCTCTCCTTCAAGGACATGGATGTGAATAAACAGAAGCAACAATTCATTGATTTACCACTAGAGTTGCACACATTGCAATTTTTCAGAATGTCACTGAGGTGGAAAGTGGGCAGCAATCTTGTGAGAAACAGGCAGCCAGTGTCCGATACTCGAAGTTGCTTTGTCTGCCTTCTGATGGGTGGACGTGGTCAGGAAGGCTATCTTTTGGGTCCCAGATCAAAGAGATTTGGGAAACCAGACAAGGTCACATGGTGACATGAAGAAATGAGTGAGAAATAGGCCAAAATAAAGATCATATGAACAACACAATGCTATTTACCCAAGGGAGACCACTCAAGAATAGATTAAACATTTGTAAAATAGGTGGAAGTTGCAATAGGACAGGTAGGAGAAACAGCATGGCATAGTGTGAGACTGGTTGGAAGTACTGGAAGTCGGGTCTTTTTGCATGACTTATCCAATCTCGAAACGGATTCATCCCTGATTGCTTACTGCTCGTTCTCAGCAATGCTTGTTCTGAAATTGAGAAAACTGCCTCTGGAGGATGACAGGAATGGTTTCCAAAGACTCGTATTCAAGCACAAGGTGGGCTCATCAGCAATCTCTAACTTCCAGTGCCGCTGGGTGCCTTCTTGAGCAATGCAGCTTATAAACTTCCCTCTCCTGCCAGTTCATAGTTTAGGTATGCCCTCTTGAAGCATGTTGCCATCATGTTGGCACATTCACCAACATGATGGGTCAAGAACGGCTATTACCTTTTATAACCCATTATTTTATCCACAAATATTATGGTATGAGGGGTGGGTATAAGATCCAAACATGGGAAATTAAGAAGTTGCTGTTGGAGATGTATTACTCTGCTTTGGGGAAAATAGCATTTTATTACCTGACTCCATTCATAGAGTCATAGAGATATACAGCATAGAAACAGATCCTTTGGTCCAATTTGTTCATGCTGACCAGATATCCCAACCCAATCTAGTCCCACCTGCCAGCACCCGGCCCATATCCCCCCAAACTCTTCATATTCATATACCCATCCAAATGCCTTTTAAATGTTGTAATTGTACTAGCCTCCACCACTTCCTCTGGCAGCTCTACAGTACTGGTGTGGTAAGTACACAACAGTTTTTCACAGAAAGTTCAAGCTTGTTCATTTTAGTCCAAGTATCCTCGTAATGTTAATTACTTTTGATCAACCTCTCTGACACTGAAAATTAATTATTGTAAATATGGAGCCAAATTCCTTCAGACTTTAATTGTTTTTAATTGTTCTTTTACCTTGTCGCTATTTTGTCTTTTCTTTCATTCTTTCCTTTAATTGAATGTTTCTTTCCTCATTTATCTCTCTTCCAAACCAGATTTGACAGTTGTAATTCATCTGCTGTCATTTACATGTAAATGAAGGGGTGGGAAAGGATGGGTGCACAATATGCTGATGACTTCAAGATTGGTAGGAAAGTAAGTTGTGAATAGGACCTGAGGCTACAAAAATATACCGATGGGGTACATGAGTGGGTAAAGAAGTGGCAAAAGGAGTATAACTTGGGAAAATGTGAGATTGCCCATTTTTTGTAGTATATTATGTCAATGGTGAGAGATTGCAGAATTCTGAGATACAGAGGGATCTGGGTGTCATTGTGCATGAATCGCTGAAGAAGGTTCATTTGCGGGTACAAAAAGTAATGAGGGAAGCTAATGGATTGCTATCAGTTATAATGAACATAATTGAAAACAGAAGTAGGGAAGTCATTGCCCAGTTACATAGGGGACTGGTGAGACTGCATTTGCTGGACTCCATACTCTGCCCAGTATCGATCACCTTATTTCAGAAAGGATGTTGAAGGCTGTTCAGAGATGTTTTACTGGGCTACACCTGGAATGACAGGGCTGGCTTATGGGGAAAGGTTGAATAGTCTGGGCTTGTATCCAGTGGAGGACAGAAGATTAAGAGATGACTTGATTGAAACATAAGATTCTGAGATGTCTTGGCAGCATAGATATGTTGGTGGTATTTCCTCCTATGGGAAAGTTTAAAATTATATATTTGAATGTATAACAATATATTTGACTGGGAGTCAGGTGGCAAGATATTTGCGATTTTGGAGAAGATTTGTAGTTCAGGTTATGAATCAGGTTGTAACGTTTGCTCGCTGAGCTGGTAGATTTGTTCTCTAACGTTTCATCACTGTGCTAGGTCACATCATCAGTGAGTCTCCGAGAAGCACTGTTGTTCTGTCCTGCTTGCTATTTATGTCTCTTGGTCCGTTGTGGTGAGTGATATAATTTCCGGTTCTTTTTCTGAGAGGGTGGTAAATAGGATCCAAATTGATATGTTTGTTAATGGAGTTCCGGTTTGAATGCCAGGCCTCTAAGAATTCCCATGTGTGTCTTTGTTTAGCCTGTCCCAGGATGGATGTATTGTCCCAGTCGAACTGGTGTCCCTCATTGTCTGTGGGTAAGGATACCAGTGATAGTTGGTCGTGTCTTTTGGTGGCTAGTTGGTGCTCATGTATCGTGGTGGCTAGCTTCCTGCCCGTCTGTCCAATGTAATATTTGTTGCAGTCCTTGCAGAGTATTTTCTATATGCCGTTTGTTCAGCTGGTTGTTGGTACGGGGTCCTTTAAATTCATCAGGAGCTGTTTCAGTGTGGTGGTCATTTTGTGGGCTATCACAAGATGATCTTTCCCCCCAGAGTTGGCAGCAGAGTAGTGTATTTCCAACAGCAACTTCTGAATTTCCCATGTTCGGATCTTGTACCTATCCCTTACCTGAAGGTACCATAACATTTTTCTTTATTCATTTACAGGATAAGGATGTGGCTGGCTAGGCAGCATTTATTGCCCATCCCTAATTGCCCAGAGGGCAGTTAAGAGCCATTGCTGTGGGTCTGGTGTTGCATGTAGGCCAGGCCAGGTAAGGATGGCAGTTTCCCTCCCTCAAGGACATAAGTGAACCAGATGGGTTCTTCCAACAATCAACAGTGTATTCAGGGTCATCATTAGACTCTTAATTCCAGATTTTCTTTTTATTGAATTCAAATTCCACCATGTGCCGTGGCAGGATTCGAACCCAAGTCACCAGAACATTACCTGGGTCTTGGATTAACAGTCCAGTAATAATGCCGTTAGGCCATTGCCACCCCTTGAATAAATACTCTAATGGGTTATAATGGTAATACCCATTCTTGACCCAACATATTGGTGAATGTGCCAACATAGTGGCATCTTGGTTTGAGAATGGATGCAGTAGAGAGAAGTTTACAAACTGCTAGAAGGCACCCAGTGATGCTGCAAGTTGGAGATTGCTGATGAGCCCACCTTGTGTTTGAATACCAGTCTTTAGAAACCGTACCTGTCATCCTCCAGAAACCGTTTTTTCCGTTTCAGAAGGAGCATTGCTGAGAATGAGCAGTAAGCAATCAAGGGTCACTGCTTATAAATTAGTCACCCGTTTAAAACAGAAATGAAGAAAACATTTTTCTGAGATTCGTGGACCTTTGGCACTCTTTTTCTGAAAAGGAGGTGGAAGCAGACAGAATGAATATTTTCAAGGCAGCAATAGATTCATATTAAACCAAGTTTATCAGGAACAGGTGGGAATATGGATTTCAGGTTACAATCAGATTAGGTAGCAGATTATTGATTGGTAGAACAGACTTGGGGTGAATGTGTTGAGAGTGTGTTGCTGGAAAAGCACAGCAGGTCAGGCAGCATCCAAGGAGCAGGAAAATCGATGTTTCGGGCTGGATCCCTTCATCCTGATGCTGCCTGACCTGCTGTGCTTTTCCAGCAAAACAATCTCAACTCTGATCTCCAGACCTCCCTGTCATCTTGAGGGGCTGATTGGCCTACTCCTCCCAATTTGAATGTTTGCACGTGCACTTCCCTGCTCACTTCATTTCACAATCCTGCAATCTGATAGGTTAAATAGATGCACAGTCGCCCTGTTCACGCAAGTATCCTGGGGAGGTCATTGTGCAGTTTGCATCTTTGGCTTGCAGCCTGCTGTGAGGCAAAATATTGCCAACACTTTCAGGACTAAACCAAGTCTGACTAACAGTTCCTGCTGTTTGATGGCCTGACAAAACCATTGCTTTCTTCAAGCGAATTTAGAAGTGCAAATGACACCTGAGCTGTCGTCATCAGATGAATATGTGTGCAATTAAATAACAAAGTCATAATGTTGAATCTCATCTGTCTGGGGAGCTGTGTTTAATCAATAAAGGGGCAATGACATGGGTTGAGTTTTCCTAGATACTGCGTGGAGTTCAGTGGTTTGGATTCAGCCCCATGAGGTATGACTCAGCCACTAAATATGCACAGGGAAGGAGCAAACTACAGCAGCCAACCAGAAAGTTAACATTGAGTGGGACAAAAAAATAAGATTCATGCTTAATTGGGGAGGCTGAAGCTTATGCATCAGAAGTTATTAGTTAGCTAATGAGAGGAATCTTCAAGAAATAAGAGAGGCCCAAGAATGAGATGAAGAGTACATTCAAATCCAGAAATATTGTCTGGAACAATAACCAGACTCTGTACCAGCAAGCTAATTTTACCCATGTACTTTAATCAGTGCCAGCAGCTCACTGTCATTGACTTGCTAGTCAGAGTGGTAGAGTCACAGAGATCTATAGCATTGAAACAGACCCTTCACTCCAAATTGTCCATACCAACCACATATCCTAAATTAATCTTGTCCCATTTGCCAGCCTTTGGCCCATATCCCACTAAGCCTTTCCTATTCATATACCTATCAAGATGCCTTTTAAATGTTGTAGTTGTACCAGCCTCCACCACTTACTTTGGCAGCTCATTCCATACACGCACCACGCTCTGCATGAAAAAGTTGCCCCTTAAGTTGCCTTTAAGCCTTTCCCCTCTCACCTTAAACCTACGCCCTCTAGTTTTGGATTCCGTACCCTGGGTAAAAGACCATGGCTATTTACCCTATTCATGCCCCTCATGATTTTATAAACTTCTGCAAGGTCACCCCTCAGCCTCTGATGCTCCAGGGCAAACAGCCCTAGCCTATTCACCCTCTCCCTCCAGCTGAAACCCTCCAACCCTGGCAACAGGCTTGTAAATATTTTCTGAAACCTTTCAAATTTCACAACATCTTTCCTATAGCAGGAGACCCCAGAATTGAACATAGTATTCCAAAAATGGCCTAACCAATGTCCTGTACAGCCACAACGTGACTCTATACTCAGTGCTCTGATGAATAAAGGAAAGCATACTAATTGCCTTCTTCACTATCTTGTCTATCTGCAACTCCATTTTCAAGGAACTATGAACTTGCACTCCAAGGTCTCTTTGTTCAGCAACACTCCCCAGGACCTTACATTATGTGTATAAGTCCTGCTCTGATTTGTCCTTCCAAAATGTAGCACCTCGCATTTACCTAAATTAAACTCTATCTGCTACTCTTCAGCCCACCTGTCCATCTGATCAAGATCCCATTGTCCTCGGAGGTCACCCTCTTGGCTAGTCTTCAACAAGAGGTTAATAACACCAAAACCTTCTTTAATGTGAGGATTTTTTCAAAGACTTCTTGAAAAACAGTCAGAAATTACATCTCATCATGAGAGAGGTAGCCATGTACACAGAAAGATTGCCAACTGCATTTGAATGCTGTTAACAAAAACAGACTATTACTCATGATGAATTGAAGTCAACTGTCTGCACACCACCTTGGCAGAGACCGTCATAAAATCTCTTGTGAATCTGCTCAACATTTTGGATTCCAGATGTTGTAGATTATGGTCTACCTTTGCAAGAACAGTTTGAGAGATTCATACATGAGTACTGTCAAGCATCATTAATTAGCGCATTCTTTAAGGCAACATAAAGAAGGAGGAGTCCACTTGCTAACCAGTATAATGTAATTTTGCAATACAAATGTCAGTTTTTCCTTTGATCTGGTATTCTTGCAAATTGTTCTGTAGGTGCAAGATGAAAGGTTTCAATAAAATGTGTATTTTTTTAAGCAACGCCCAAGTGCTGTATTACCAAAGGACTATTCAAATAAGAAAACTGAAAGAACTGCAAATGCTGTAAATCAGAAACAAAAACAGAAAAGCTCAGCATCTGTGGAGAGAAATCAGAGTTAACGTTTCGGGTCAAGTCACTTTTCCTCAGAACTATTTGAATATGATTATTTTATATGACCAGTTCACCTCACTGTCCTCAAACAAATGGAGAAGCTGATCAAGCATTACTGAACAGAAATGATGATTTGAATCTTACATTATGACCAACCCTCGCCATCACAGAATATGTTATAACTGCCAGAGTTACCAGTGAGCAGAAGATTCAGAACACAAATTCTCCCTCAAAGAATAAAGCCTCACATCCTGGTGAATGAGAATAATAGGTGCAACAACACCAAGAGGAGCAAGGGGATAACAAGGTTTAGCACATCAATGAAAGGTACAGAGTACAAGAGATATCAGTACTACAGCCGCAGGGGAGTATGAGTAAGTGCTGAACAGAGAAACGGAACGATCAGAGCAAAACCACCACAACGGAGACTGTAGATGGTCGAAATAGCTGATGAGTTTACAAGGAAACATCATAATGCATTGATATCATTGCGGAAGAAACCAACAGAAATCTGGAATTATTTCTCAAGAGGAAAAAGAAAATAATCTTTCCAACCAGCCACGAGAAGATGACTCACACTGACAGAAGAAAGAATGTAAAACATGTGAAAACTCAGAAGATGCAAACCAGATCAGGGACGATTTGGAGTTGCCGGTGTTGGACTGGGGTGGACAAAGTTAAAAATCACACTACACCAGGTTATAGTCCAACAGGTTTAATTGGAAGCACTTGCTTTCGGAGCATCGCTCCTTCAGGTGGTTGTGGAGGACACAATTGTAAGACACAGAATTTATAGCAAAAATTTAGTGTGATGTAACTGAAATTATACATTGAAAAATACCTTGACTGTTTGTTAAGTCTCTCATCTGTTAGAATGACCATATTAGTTTCACTTCTTTCATATGTCAATCACAAAACTTTTTTAAGCGTTACGTTCTCAGATGAACTTTAACAATTGGTGTCAGCCCAGATAATGTGTTGAAGGTGTTAGCCTCCTGTGTGCTGCTGTCTGTGCCATAATGTTTAGAACATAGAACATTATAGCGCAGTACAGGCTGTTTGACCCTCGATGTTGTGCCGAACAGTCATACCAATCTGAAGCCCATCTAACCTACACTATTCCATGTACATCCATATGCTTGTCCAATGACGACTTAAATGCTCATAAAGTTGGCAAATCTACTACTGTTGCAGGCAAAGCATTCCATACCTTTACTACTCTCTGAGTAAAGAAACTACCTCTGACATCTGTCCTATATCTATCACCCCTCAATTTAAAGCTATGCCCCCTCGTGCTCGCCATCACCATTCTTGGAAAAAGGTTCTCCCTGTCCACCCTATCTAACCCTCTGATTATCTTGTATGTCTCTATTAAATCACCTCTCAACCTTATTCTCTCCAACGAAAACAGCCTCAAGTCCCTCAGCCTTTCCTCATAAGACCTCCCCTCCATACCTGGCAACATCCTAGTAAATCTCCTCTGCACCCTTTCCAAAGCTTCCACATCCTTCTTACAATGTGGTGACCAAACTGTACACAGTACTCCAAGTGCAGCCGCACCAGAATTTTGTACAGCTGTAGCACGACCTCATAGTTCCGTAACTCGATCCTTCTATTAATAAAAGCTAAAACACTGCATGCCTTCTTAACAACCCTGTCAACCTGGGTAGCAACTTTCAAGGATCTGTGTACCTGGACACCGAGATCTCTCTGCTCATATATACTACCAAGAATCTGACCATTAGCCGAGTACTTTGCATTCCGGTTACTCTGACCAAAGTGAATCACGTCACACTTGTCCGCATTAAACTCCATTTGCCACCTCTCAGCCCAGCTCTGCAGCTTATCTATGTCTCTTTGTAACCTCCAATATCCTTCGTTACTATCCACAACTCCACCGACCTTAGTGTCGTCTGCGAATTTACTAACCCACCCTTCTACGCCCTCATCCAGATCATTTATAAAAATGACGGACAGCAGTGGACCCAACACCAACCCTTGCGGTACACCACTAGTAACTGGTCTCCAGGATGAACATTTCCCATCAATCACCACCCTCTGTCTTCTTTCTGCAGGCCAATTACTGATCCAAACTGCTATATCTCCCACAATCCCATTCCTCTGCATTTTGTACAATAGCCTACTGTGGGGAACCTTATCGAACGCTTTGCTAAAATCCATATACACCACTTCAACCGGTTTACTCTCATCTACCTGTTTGGTCACCTTCTCAAAGAGCTCAATAAGGTTTGTGAGGCACGATCTATCCTTCACAAAACCGTGCTGACTATCCCTAATCAAATTATTCTTTTCTAAATGATTATAAATCCTATCTCTTATAACCTTTTCCAATACTTTACCAACAACTGAAGTAAGGCTCACCGGTCTATAATTACCAGGGTTGTCTCTACTCCCCTTCTTGAACAGGGGAACCACATTTGCTATCCTCCAGTCTTCTGGCACTATTCCTCTAGACAATGACGATTTAAAGATCAATGCCAAAGGCTTGGCAATCTCCTCCCTGGCTTCCCAGAGGATCCTAGGATAAATCCCATCCGGCCCAGGGGACTTACCTATTTTCACACTCTGCAGGATTTCTAATACCTCTTCCTTGTGAACCTCAATCCCACCTAGTCTAGTAGCCTGTATCTCAGTATTCTCCTTGACAACATTGTCGTTTTCTAGAGTGAATACTGTCGAAAAATATTCATTTAGACTGATTCTAATCTAAAAAAATGAATTAACAGAATCTTACATGGGACAGATCAGGGACATTAGTAAAAACACCACAGTGACAAATACAGTGAAATCAAAGACATTGTGATGAGATGGTTAGAAGAATGCAAAATGTTTTAGGAGTAAAGACTTGTGGAGACTTGTAAAGTAATGAGATAAAAATTAGAATCATGATGTTATGTAAGCTGCAGAGCTGGGCTGAGAGGTGGCAAATGGAGTTTTATGTGGAAAAGTGTGAGGTGATTCACTTTGGAAGGAGCAATGGGAATAAAGAGTACTGGGCTAATGTTAAGCTTCTTGGTAGTGTAGATGAGCAGAGTAATCTCAGTATCCATGTACATAGATCCCAGAAAGTTACCACCCAGGTTGATAGGGTTGTTAAAAAGGCATACGGTGTGTTAGCTTTTATTGGTAGAGGGATTGAGTTTCAGAGTCATGAGGTCATGTTGCAGCTGTACAAAACTCTGGTGAGGCTGCACTTGGAGTATTGCATACAGTTCTGGTCACCGCATTGTAGGAAGAATGTGGAAGCTTTGGAAAGTGTTCAGAGGAGATTTACTAGGATGTTGCCTGGTATGGAGGGAAGGTCTTATGAGGAAAGGCTGAGGAAATTGAGGCTGTTTTCATTATAGATAAGTTGAGACGTGAATTAATTGGGATGTATAAAATAATCAGAGGGTTAGATAGGGTGGATAGTGAGACTACATTGGGGAGACTGGGCGCCTCCTAGCAGAGCGCTTTAGGGAACATCTCCGGGACACCCACACCAATCAAACACACCACCCCGTGGCCCAACATTTCCACTCCCCCTCCCACTCTGCTGAGGACATGGAAGTCCTGGGCCTCCTTCACCGCCGCTCCCTCACCACCAGACACCTGGAGGAAGAACGCCTCATCTTCCACCTCGGAACACTTCAACCCCAGGGCATCAATGTGGACTTCAACAGTTTCCTCATTTCCCCTTCCCCCACCTCACCCTAGTTCCAAACTTCCAGCTCAGCACTGTCCCTATGACTTGTCTGGACTTGTCCTACCTGCCTATCTCCTTTTCCACCTATCCACTCCACCCTCTCCTCCCTGACCTATCACCTTCATCCCCTCCCCTACTTACCCATTGTACTCTATGCTACTTTATCCCCACCCCCACCCTCCTCTAGCTTATCTCTCCACCCTTCAGGCTCACTGCCTTTATTCCTGATGAAGGGCTTTTGCCCGAAACATCGATTTCGCTGCTCCTTGGATGCTGCCTGAACTGCTGTGCTCTTCCAGCACCACTAATCCAGAAAGTGGATAGTGAGATTCTTTTTCCTCGGATGGTGATGGCTAGCACAAGAGGACATAGATTTAAATTGAGGGGTGATAGATATAGAACAGATGTCAGAGGTAGTTTCTTTCCTCAGAGTAGTACGGGTGTGGAACCTACGGCTTGCAACAGTGGTAGACTCACCAACTTTAAGGGCATTTAAATGGTCACTAGATAAACATATGGTTGAAAGTGGAATATTATAGGTTATATGGGCTTCAGATTGGTTCCACAGGTCCGCGCAACATTGAGGTCCCAAGGGCCTGTACTGTGCTGTAATGTTCTGTGTTCAGTGTTCTATGATAATGTCATCATAGGGTCATACAGCACAGAAACTGGCCCTTTGGTCTAACTTGACCATGCCGACCAAGTTTCCCAAACTAAACTAGTCCCACTCACCTGTGTTTAGCCTGTATCCCTCTCAATCCCTCCTATCCAAATGTCTTTTTAAATGATGTTACAGTACCTGCATCTACCACTTCCTCTGGCAATTTATTCCACATACAAACCACAAGTTACCTGTGATAAAGTTCCCTTTTAAATCTTTATCCTCTCACCTGAAAAAAAAATGCTGTCCAGTTTTGAACTCCCACCCTCCCACCCCCCTCCCCCTCTCCCCCCTCCCCCCCCTCCATGATAGGGAATAGAATTTTGCTGTTTATTTTATCTGTGTCTCTCATGATTTTCTAAAGCAATCTAAGATCACCTCTCAACCTCCTGAGTTTCAGTGAGAAAAGTCCCAGCCTATCTGGTCTCTTCTTATAATTCAAACCCTCCAGTCCTGGCAACATCCTGGTAAATCTTTTATGAACCCGCTCCAATTTGATACTATCCTTTCTCCAGCAGGGTGACCAAAACTCTGTGCAGTATTCCGAAAGTGGCCTCACTAATGTCCTGCACATTTGCAACGTGACATCCCAACTCCTATACTCAGTTGTCTGACCAACGAAGTCAAGCGTGTTAAATGCCTTCTTAACTATCCTGTCTACCTGTGACACAACTTTCAAAGAGCTATGTAGCTGAACCCCTAGGTCTCTTGGCTCAACAACACTACCGAGGGTCTTATCATTAACTATATAGGTCCTGTCCTGGTTTGCTAAACCAAAATGCAACACCTCACATTTATCCAAATTAAATTCCATTACCACTCCTCAGCCCATTGGCCCAATTGATCAAGATCCCTATGTAATCTTCTTCACTGTCAGCTACATGACCAACTTTGATGTCATCTGCAAACTTGCTAATCATACCTCCTAAATTCTCATCTAAGTCATTCATATAAATGACAAACAAAAATGAACCCAGCTTCGGTCCCTGCAGAGCACGACTGGTCAGTCTCCAGTCAGAAAAATAACCCTCCACCACCAACCTCTGTCTCCTGTCAATAAGCCGATTTTGCATCCAATTGACAAGCTCTCCCTGAATCCCATGTAATTTAACTTTACTAATCAGTCTACCATGCAGAACCTTATCAAAGTCTTTACTGAAGTCCAAGCAGATAATAGGTAGGTATAGGACAGATGTTAGGGGTAGGTTCTTTACTCAGCGAGTCGTGAGTTCATGGAATGCCCTGCCAGTAGCAGTGGTGGACTCTCCCTCATTATGGGCATTTAAGCGGGCATTGGATAGGCATATGGAGGATAGTGGGCTAGTGTAGGTTAGGTGGGCTTGGATCGGCGCAACATCGAGGGCCGAAGGGCCTGTACTGCGCTGTATTCTTCTATGTTCTATGTTCTATGTAAAGTCTACCACTCTACCCTCATCAATCTTTTTGGTTACATCCTCAAAAAATGCAAACAAGCTGTGAGACAATATTTCCCACGTACAATGCCATGCTAGGTATCCCTAATCAGTCCTTGCCTTTCCAAATGCATGTAAATCCTAGAGGTATTTGAAAAACACACTGAAATTGAAATTTTTAAAAAGTGACCAAACCTATTGATGAGGCTGGTGGAGTTGATGTGGTTTGCATAGACTTTATTAAAGACTTTGACGAGGTCTCATATCAAAGGCTGGTCCAACAGGTAAGAACCCATGGATCCAAGGCAAATTATCAAACTGGATCCAAAATTGGCTTGCAAATAGGAGGTAAAAAGTATTGGTGGAAGGTTGTTCTCATGCTTGGAAACCTGTGACTAGCAATGTACCACAGGGATTGGTGCTGTGAGCTTTGTTGTTTTGTATTGTACGTTAACAACTTGAATGTGAATGTAGAAGGTATAATTAGTAAGCTTGTAGGTGACATGAAAATTGGTGGTGTTGGCAGCAAGGAGCATAGTCTCAGGCTACAATCTGATATTAATCAGCTAGTAAATTGGGTAGAGCAATGGTAGATGAAATTTAACGCAGACAAGAACAAGATGGTCCATTTTGGGAGATCTAATAATGGAGGGATATACACAATGTATGGTAAGTCTTCAGGGAGAACTAAGGAACAAAGGGACCTTGGTATTCAATTCCATAGATCCCTGAAGGTGTCAGCACAGGTAGACAGCGTGGTGTAGAGGGCATATAGGATGCTTGCCTTCATTAGCTGGGATGAGGAATAGAAGAGCAAGGAAGCCTTGTTCAAATTTGATGGATTGATTAGGCCACAGGTGGAATACTATGTGCAATTCTAGTCACCATGCAATTGGAAGGATGTGTTTGCACTGGAGAGGGTGCAGATCGGATTCACCAGAATGTTACCTTGGATGGAAAGTCTCAGTTATGAGGAGAGACCGGATTGGCTGGGTTTGATTTCTTAGGAACAGAGGAGGCTGAAGAGGAATCTGATTGAGGTTTACAAAGTTATGAGAAGCATAGATAAGGTAGATCAGAGAATACTTTCCCAATAGCAGATGTGTGTAAAACCACAACGCATAAGTTTTAAGGAGAAGAGTAAGTGATTTAGAGGAGATCTGAGGAAAATGTTTGCATCCAGAGGGTGATAGAAATATGGACCCTGCTGCCTAAGAGGGTGATGGAAGCAGGTATTCTCACAACTTTTAAGAAGCATCTGGATAACCACTTAAAATGCCAGGGTATTTTAAGTTGGCTTTGGACCAAGTGTAGGTAAATGGGTTAAGCATAGTTTGGTAGTTGTTGGTCGGCATAGACATGGTCTGTTTCTATGTTGTATGGCTCTATGACTATGCCTCAATCATAATTTGATCAGATATAATTATTAGTTTGCATGTAACACTAAGCCACAGGCGGAAAGTAACACCCCAGTTTCATGTCATTAAGAGATAGGTCTGAAGACTGCAGTATAAGCTTGGACTATAATTTACTTACTGACTGAAAATGTGTTGCTGGAAAAGCGCAGCAAGTCAGGCAGCATCCAAGGAACAGGAGAATCGACGTTTCGGGCATAAGCCCTTCTTCAGGACTGCATCTGCAGTCCTCACTTTCTCCATAATTTAATTATGAAAGATTCCAAACTCTGATAATCATCAGTTCTGTTAGGGTTTACACTGTTTCAACATGTTTGGCTCTGAAAGCATGGGCAGAGCTTGCATGACTATTGAAAGCCTTGCCAGTACATTAAGATATAACTGCATTTCTCCAAACATCCATTGCTCCTTATTTTCACAATCCCCCCCTCAGTAGCACATGGCTGCTTTTTACATTCTAACCCTCTTGAGATAAATGACAACATTACATTTGCTTTCTTATCCAAGGACTCAACCTGCAAGTCAACCTTTAGAGAATCCTGGACGAGCACTCCCAGATACGTTTGTACTTTGGCTTTATGAATTTTCTCACCATTTAGAAAATAGTCCATGCCTGTATTCTTTTTTCCAAAGTGCAATACCTCGCAATTGCTCACATTGAATTTCATCAGCCATTTCTTCGACCACTTTCTTAAACTGTCTAAATCTTTCTGCAGCCTCCCCACCTACTCAGAACTACCTGCCTGTCCACCTAACTTCGTATCATCGGTGAACTTCGCCAGAATGCCCCAGTCCTTTCATCCAGATCATTAATATATAAAATGAACAGCTGTGCCCCAATACAGAACCCTGCAGGCACCACTTGTCACTAGCTGCCATTCCGAAAAGGAACCTTTTATCCCAACTCCCTGTCTTCTGTCAGACAGCCAATCCATACCAGTTGCTCACCTCAAACACCATGGGCACTCACCTTGCTCAGCAGCCTCCCGTGAGGCACTTATCAAAGCCTTTTGGAAGTCTAGGTAGATAACATCCACTGGGTTTCCCTGGTCCAACCTACTTGTTACCTCTTCAAAGAATTCTAACAGATTTGTCAGGCATGACCTCCCCTTACTAAATGGATTCTAGAATTTTACCTACAACTTAGGTTAGGTTAATTGGCTTAATAGTTTTCCATCTTTTGTCGTGATCCTTTCTTGTACAAGGGGGTTACAACAGTGATTTTCCAATCATTTGGGACCTTCCCTGACTCCAGTGACTTTTGAAAGATCACAACCAATGCCTCTGCTATTTCCTCAGCCACCTCCCTCAGAACTCTTGGATGTAGCTCATCGGGGCCAGGAGATTTATCAACTTTTAGACCTTTCAGCTTTTCTAGCACTTTCTTTTTTGTAATGGCTACCATACTCAACTCTGCCCCTTGACTCTCCTTAATTGTTGGGATATTACTCATGTCTTCCACTGTGAAGACTGACACAAAATATTTATTAAGTTCTTCAGCTATTTCCTTATCTCCCATCACTAGCCTTCCTGCATCAATTTGGAGTAGCCCAATTTCTACTTTTGCCTCTCGTTTGTTTCTTATGTATTGAAAGAAACTTTTACTATCATTTCTAATATTACTGACTTGCTTACTTATTTGATCCTCTCCTTCCTTATTTCTCTTTGTTATCCTCTGTTTGTTTTTGTCATCTTCCCAACCTTCTGATTTCCCAGTGTTCTTGGCCACTTTCTAGGCTGCCTCTTTTCCTATGATACATTTCCTGACTTCCTTTGTCTGGCATGGCTATTTAATTCCACCATCCCCCCCAGGATAATCTTTCAATTCTTTGAGATGAATTTCTGTACTGTGTCCTCAATTACCCCCAGAAACCCCTGCCATTGTTGCTCTACTATGTTCCCCACTAAGCTCTGCTTCCAGTTGATTTTCAACAGTTCCTCTCTCATGCCCTTGTAACTACCTTTATTTAACTGTAACACCATTACATCTGATTTTGCCTTCTCTCTTTCAAACTGCAGACTGAATGCTACCATATTATGATCACTGCTTCCTAAGTGTTCCCTTACTTTAAGATCTTTTATAAAGACTGGCTCATTACATAGCACTAAGTCCAGAATAGCCTGCTCCCTTGTGGCTCCATCACAAGCTTTTAGATTAGATTAGATTAGATTAGAGTGTGGAAACAGGCCCTTCGGCCCAACAAGTCCACACCGACCGCCGAAGCGAAACCCACCCATACCCCTACATTTACCCCTTGCCTAACACTACGGGCAATTTAGTATGGCCAATTCACCTGACCCTGCACATCTTTGGACTGTGGGAGGAAACCGGAGCACCCGGAGGAAACCCACGCAGACACGGGGAGAACGTGCAAACTCCACACAGTCAGTCGCCTGAGGCGGGAATTGAACCCGGGTCTCTGGCGCTGTGAGGCAGCAGTGCTAACCACTGTGCCACCGTGCCGCCCACAAGTGCCACCGTGCCACCCACAGCTGTTCCAAAAATCCATCCTGTAAGCATTCCATGAATTCTTTCTTTGGATCCACTGGCAACACCATTCACCCAGTCAATTTGCATATGAAGTCCCCCATGATCACTGTGACCTTGCCTTTCTGACATGCCCTATCTATTTCCTGGTACATCTTGCGCCCCTGGTCCTGACCACTGCTGGGAGGTCGGTACATAACTCCCATTATGGTTTTTTTGCCTTTGTGGTTCCTCAACTCCACCCACACAGTCTCCACATCACCTGACCCTTTGTCATTCAGTGCCATAGATTTAATTTCATTCTTAACTAACAAGGCAACTCCGCTCCCTCTGCCCACCTCTCCATATTTTCAATAAGTTGTAAATCCTTGGATGTTTAACTGCCAGTCCCGAACCCCCTGCAACCATGTCTCTGTGATGCCTACCACATCATAATCGTTTGTGATGATTTGTGCTGTTAATTCATCTACTTTGTTACGAATATTATGTGCATTCAGGTAAAGCACCTTAATGCTAATTTTCTTATCCTCATGATTTTCATGGGCCAATGGGCCGAATAGATGCTTCTGCAATGTAGGAATTCTATGATTCTTTGGACACCACGGGAATTCAAATAGAATTTCAGCCACTATCTTAAGATAGTTCAATCTTTAGGATCTAATTTAACTTCTGGGCTAAAAACAAGGATATCCTGACAAACAGTTGAATAATTATCATCTTCTACTATACTAACAACAGCAGTTAGAAAGATTAAATGAAGCACATTGCTTGGAGAGGTTTCCATTAACAGTATAGAAATGTGCATTTAGTCAAGCTAATACTCACAGTAGCCTAATGACATTTAGCCACTGTCAACATCACTTACACTGTCAGTAATGGCACACCATTAACAAGGCTCTTGCATACAGCAAACAGAACTTTATAAGTTTTTTTACATCTCGTTCAGATTTGTTTTACTTATGGGAAAAAGAAACAGAATCTTTCTTTTTGGAAATAAAATGGGAAAACACTTGGAAAAAGTCAGCAGATCTGGCAATGCGAATCTGGGAAAAGAAACCATTAATGTTTTGAGTTGGCTATAACTTCTCTTCACAACTGTTACGAACAATTCAGACAGATCTTGGAGGATAGTTACACTAATCTCCTGGACCATCTAAGACCCTACAAGTATTTCTTTAAAAACAATACAAATATATTATTTTCCATTACTATCTTAAGTATCAACTCTAGAAATGATGGAAACTTCCAAAACTATTCTATTATTAAATTGTACAATTCATAGTTGAGCATTTCACAACACACAATTTTAAGGGGAGGCAATGGCCTAGTGGTATCGCTAGATTGTTAATCCAGAGACCCATGTAATGTTCTGGGGACCCGCTTTTCAATTCCACCACAAATGATGTGTAATTTGAACTCAGTAAAATTTGCAAGTAATGATGACGTGAATCCATTGTTGATTGTTGGAAGAACCCATTTGGTTCACTAATGTCCTTTAGGGAGGGAATCTACCATTGTTACCTGGTCTGGTCAACATATGACTCCAGATCCACAGCAATGTGGTTGACTCTTTACTGCCCTATGGGCAATAAGGGATGGGCAATAAATGCTGGCTTGTGCAGCCATGTCCTCATCCCATGAATGAAAAAAATAGCACACACAGAGGTTGGAATCCCTTTTTCATTTGTCTCTATGTGATGGAAAGGTTGCTTATAGAGCAGTCTGAATGAAGACCATTACATGATGTCTATCAATGTGTATGTTTGTATTTTTTATCTTACAAATAGAACACGTCTGCACTGTTCCACACATCAAGCTTTATTAGAGATGCCTTTCTTCCCATTGTCACTTTTCAGTCAACATTTTGTCTGCTTTTTCTATTACAAATCCCAGGTTAGCATTTGTAACTGGAGCTACCTATGTAAACTTGTCATATTAATTACTTCCTCCCACCAGTGGTGGCACTGTACCACCAATTCCTTATATTGTATTTTCTAGCTCCTTGGTTTATACCATAGTGAAAATCCTAGTTTGAGAGTTTGGCTTCTCTACTGCTGGAATTGCAATGAGTTTTTGCTATTTGCCTATTTAATATTGAAGTTTTGATTAAGGCCATCACTTTGAAATGGAGATACACTTCCTAAATCTGTGTTCAGTGACATTGTAAATCGTAAATAATTGACACAGCTGTAGAGTGGCACTGAACTGTCTCTCTTTGAAACTTGGCTGTTTAACTATACAAACAAATATTGGTATTTTGCAATTTACGGTGTGTTGGGCAGACAGTTTATTTTTGAAAAAAAGACCAACAGCAAAATTAAGGAAGATATTATTGTCCAGCGAATCTTCAGGATGCTTCTTTGACAAGAAGAAAATGTCAGGGGAGGGATTTGGATTGGTGTCTCTGTGAATTGATTTTATAATGAAACAAGGTGGGTGGTCAGGACAATTCTGCAAGTAGCAGCAATTATAGAATCTTAACAGTGTAGATAGGAGCCATTTGTCCCATCAAGTCTACACCAACTTCTGAAGAGCATCCTACCCTATCCCTGTAATGATCATGGCTAACCCATCTAGCCTGCACATTCCTGGATGCTATGGGCAATTTAGCACGGCCAATCCACCTAACTTGCATATCTTTGGACTGTGGGAGGAAACCAGAACTCTGGAGGAAACCCACGCAGACACTGGGAGAATGTGCAAACTACACACAGTCACCCAAAGCTGAAATCGAACCCAGGTCCCTGGTTCTGTGAGGCAGCACTGCTAACGACTGAGTCATTGTGCCAACATGCCATGCATGTGCCACTGTGTTGTCCATTTGGTGTGTACCACCATACTTCATGCTGCACTCAGCCTCTGATGGTCTGGCCGCATCCTGAGAAATTTTGCTTAATTTGAAATATTGACAAGGCCAGGTCTTCCCTGTGTTGTATCAGATGCACATTCATCTGCTTCTGATTTGGACATTCTGCTACAAGCAGAGGGCTCAGCACAGCTGCAGCCTGTGACTAGACTGCTGTGGTATTTGCCCACTTGAATGCTGACACCATTAAGTGGGATAAAAACACACACCAGGCTTGATTGCTTTCCCGTGGAGAGCACAGCTGGATTGGGTCATTTGTTTTATGATTGCAATTGGAAAAATTACCAGCTCAAACAAAGGTACAACCTGCCAAATGACATGTTAACACTACAGCCTCCCATTTTACAAAGACGATCGAAAGATGATTGCTTAATCTGCCACATGCAATCTCCTTTGGCCACTCTTTAAGGGACTGGAGGCTCATGTGCTGAGTGAAATTTGGAGAGCAGGTGTTAGAAAGACTATCAGCATTTCCGATAGGCACTTTGTAACTGCTGGTTTAAGGAAACTGATCAGTTCATCACAGTATGAGTTAAGTTTGCCAAGACGTCTCAGGCTCCCATTAGAATTAAACTTGGATGCAGATGTCTTTGGACTGTTTATGAAATGAAGTAAGCAAGCTGTGGTTCAGTTCATTCAATTGGCAGATACATCTGAATTGACATTATCTGTGCTGTAGCTTACATCAGACCCCACTCCTCTGTGATCTGTGCTCACTGACCTCCACTGACCCCCAGTCTGGCAAAGCCCCAAATTCTCATCCTTTTACTCCTCTCCATGGTCTCTTCCCTCCTCCCTATCTCTAACTTGCTTTCGCCCTACAAGACCCTTTTGCTCCTCTGATTCTGCTCTCTTGCGCATTCCCCATGTTATTTGACCCACCAATTAGCAAGGTTTTCCTGTCGAGGCTGTATGCTCAAATGGCCTGTCAACCACACCCCACCCCAAAACCTCCCTGTCACCTTATCTCACTCTCTACTCCTTTAAGAAACCCCTTAAAACCTTACACTTTCACTCACCTTTTGTCACCTGCACTAATATCCTCTTACGTGACTCGATGTCAAATTCTTTTTTATAAGCTTCTACCACCGCAACTCCCCAGCCACGCTCATTTTTGTGGTAGAATGTAAATTAAAGCACCTTTAAAGTAATGTTTAGTGAGATTGCGCTTGGCACATTGTGGGTCAGTCACCGCAATAGGGTAATCTCATTACTAATGCATCCGTTATGTGACCACGAGGGAGAGCTGCCAACTAACAGCAGGTACTGTCAGTCACCTGATTGATGGGACCCCTGGCTAAACTCTAGTCAGAAATATAATTGCCTGAACTGCAGTGTACCAAATGGTCAAAATAGACTCACTTCGGAGATTAAATTAGACTTGTTTGCAACAACTTGCATGATAATACTTACCTGACTATTTTTGTTCAGTATTGACAGTAGAGAAAGATCAGAATGAATTATGTTGTTCAGGTAGTTTTACTATGGTTAAAAAAAATGCTACATAAAATTTATACAAGTTTTTGAACTAAAGAGTGCCCATTTGGATGAGATATTTTGGGCTACCAGCCAATATTTAACAATATTCTACATGAGTCAGTACTAGTGGTAATCATGCTTCAAGAATCCAGTGGGATTTCTGGACTGTATTCCAGTGAGAGCTTGGGAATGCATATGTCTTGCTCAAATAGAATAAATGACAGACAGGTTTAAACCAGTTGTATTCAAATCAGAAGCAAGAATGTAAAGAGTTGATGTTTTTCTCCACGTGTTTCATTAAAACATATAACAAAGAATACACTGGTTTGAAATATTATTAGCACATCTAGGGAATTGGTGAAAAATTAAATTAATTTTTGATCAACCACTGGGAGAAAATTGGGCACGCTTAAATTGTTAAAATAATCCCAGAGCACCACATTGTGATACAGTTTGTGCAGGGATTATTTTCAGCTTGCATTCCCCCCATCCCAGCAACTCATAACTGGATGGTTACATCAGTCGCTAATGAGTTAGTGGGTAGCACATCGCATATGTCAAACCTTTTGGAAGGCCAGCAACTGGTCTAAATCGTAAATTGATCAAAAGATTCTTGATTTGAAGAGAACTGTTGTCTGGCAGCAGTTTTCTGAAAGAATGATTTATTTAAAGAAAAATGCCAACAGAACTCTGATATTCTGACTCAGAAATCACGAGTCTGCAACAATGATAAGATAGAACATAGAAGAATACAGCGCAGTACAGGCCCTTTGGCCCTCGATGTTGCGCCAATCCAAGCCCACCTAACCTACACTAGCCCACTATCCTCCATATGCCTATCCAATGCCAGCTTAAATGCCCATAAAGAGGGAGAGTCCACCACTGCTACTGGCAGGGCATTCCATGAACTCACGACTCGCTGAGTAAAGAACCTACCCCTAACATCTGTCCTATACCTACCACCCCTTAATTTAAAGCTATGCCCCCTCGTAATAGCTGACTCCATACGTGGAAAAAGGTTCTCACGGTCAACCCTATCTAAACCCCTAATCATCTTGTACACCTCTATCAAGTCACCACTAAACCTTCTTTTCTCCATTGAAAACAACCCCAAGTGCCTCAGCCTTTCCACATACAATCTTCCTACCATACCAGGCAACATCCTGGTAAACCTCCTCTGCACCTGTTCCACATCCTTCCTATAGTATAGCGACCAAAACTGCACACAATACTCCAGATGTGGCCGCACCAGAGTCTTATACAACTGCAACATGATCTCAGGACTCCGGAACTCAGTTCCTCTACCAATAAAAGCCAGTACGCCATATGCCTTCTTCACCGCACTATTTACCTGGGTGGCAACTTTCAAAGATCTGTGTACATGGACACCAAGATCCCTCTGCTCATCCACACTACCAAGTATCCGACCATTAGCCCAGTACCCCATCTTTTTGTAGGATGTTCAGCTATTAATAAACTTTGCCTCTCCTAGTTATTTTCCAATCAATCTGTTCAGAGATGTTATGACACACATCTGGAGCAGGTCTCCTCCTTCGAGTAAGGACATTACCTCTGGACCACAAGAGTCTTTACTCTGTCTCTTCTAAACTGCTGCTCTAAATTAGATAAATTGAAGTGATTGTGTAGTTGAGTTCTGTTGTAATTCCATTTGAATTTGACCCTCTTTTAAATTGTTTTGCAGTTGTGATAAAGTTTGTCAGTTTGAATACAGAGCCTGAAATTTGACCGAAGTAAGCTGAAAGCTATGACATGAAAGATGTGGATATGAGAGATTTAACAATAAAAATGCAATTAATAACATCTTGGTTCAGTGGTTGTATGAACGTAGAAACATTATTGGGTAAAATTCAATATGGGGCCACATAAGGAGGTCAAAGATGTATGTTTTAACAATTGTCTTAAAATGTGGATGGCGGAGTTCCTGATCTTGCAACACAAGCTGCTAAAGGCACAGCTAATGGTGGAATAAACAAAACTGAGGTGTGGAAAAGACCAGAATTCGAGGAATAAAAGGGTTGTAGTGCTGGAGGAAGTTATATAGAATAGGCAGAGAAATGCTAAGCAGAATTCTTGAAAATACAATATCAACAGAGAGATAAATATTACTGAGGAATGTTATTGAGTAACAGTATTTGACCACTTAAAGTGGCTGAACCACAAAATATATTCTAATATTACTTAGCTATGAGAGAGTTGCAGTTGAGAAGCTTTCTTCCAATGTAGTCATTTCCATTCCTGACAGTTTTACTACAACATTTACTGTAAGTATGAATGTGAGATTAGTTTGCTTACATATCAACAGTCAATGTACCTCAAGCTCTTTTATGGTGTTCTGGTCATAATGTGCATTTTCAGTAATCTTTCCAATTCTGGTTAATGAAGCTCAAGACAGACATCCATCAAAGCTGTGCAGCTAAAGGCCATGAAACTAATCGCTCGAGTTCATAGACTAAAATCATAGCATGATTACAGCTCAGAAAGCGGTCATTTATATTAGTGATTTGTTAATTGTATTATCATGGTATACACGGTATATTGCTTGATCTCTCATACCCATCGCAAAAGACTAAAACAAAAATAAAGAAAGACAGGGTGTGCAGTGGTAGTGTACCTACTCCCCGGACTGGGAGGCCCTGATTCAAATCCCGCCTGCTCCAGAGGTGTGTAACATCATCTGATTAGATTAGATTACTTACAGTGTGGAAGCAGGCCCTTCGGCCCAACAAGTCCTCACCGACCCGCCGAAGCGCAACCCACCCAGACCCATTCCCCTACATTTACCCCTTCATCTAACACTACGGGCAATTTAGCATGGCCAATTCACATAACCTGCACATTTTTGGACTTGTGGGAGGAAACCAGAGCACCCGGAGGAAATCCACGCAGACACGGGGAGAATGTGCAAACTCCACAGTCAGTCGCCTGAGGCAGAAATTGAATCCGGGTCTCTGGCGCTGTGAGGCAGCAATGCTAACCACTGTGCCACCGTGCTGCCCACAAGCTGAACAAGCTGATGAAAAAATAACAAAATCAAATGAAAAAGAGAAAAAAAAGAGGGGGAGAAAAACGAAAGATAAAGGTGCTTTAGTGGTGTTTTAAAAGAATAAAGAAAAACTGAGTGAGGGGGTGAGCTCTTGCGGTGCAGTGGTTTTGTCCCTACCTCAGAATCAGGAGGCCTGGGCTCAAGTCCCACCGACTCCAGAGCTGTGTGTAATAACATCCCTGAACAGGTTGATTAGAAGATATATAAAGAAAGACAATATGGGTGATTTGGTTGTGCTTTATTTTTAAAAATCTTAAGATTGAGGGGCTTTTGTGGTGCAGAGGTAGTGTCACCACCTCTGAGCATGGATACTCAGGTTTAGTTCCCATCTGCTCTAGAGGTGAGGAAATAACATTGCTGAGCAAGTTGATTAGAAAGTACTGATAAAGAAAGATAATGCAGATGATTTGGTGGATTTTTAAAAAAATCAATAAAGACAGTGGAGTGGGGAAATCTTGTGCAATGAGAGTGTACCCAGCCAGTAAGGCGACAATGGGTCAGATGACCAAAAGCTCAGCTTAAAAGAAGTAGCTTTTAAGAAATATCTGAAAGATGGAAAGGGATGGGAGAGATGTAGGGAGGAAATTTCAGAGCTTGGAGCCTAGACAACTGAAGCCAATAGTGGATCAATTATAACAGAGAATGTACAGAGGGACCAGGACTATAAGAGCACAGCAGAGTTCTGGCTGAAGAAGGTCACTGAGATAGGCCTGGGGACGGACTTGAAAACAAAGATGAAAATTTTAAAATCTAGAGATAGGTTGATCTGGCACTGATGTCAGTGATGGTAGGGGATACTGTCATAGAGTCATAGAGATGTACAGCACGGAAACAGACCCTTCGGTCCAACTTGTCCATGCCAACCAGATATCCCAACCCAATCTAGTCCCACCTGCCAGCACCCGGCCCATATCCCTCCAAACCCTTCATATTCATATACCCATCCAAATGCCTCTTAAGTGTTGCAATTGTACCAGCCTCCACCAGTTCCTCTGGCAGCTCATTCCATATACGTACCACCCTCTGTGTGAAAACGTTGTCCCGTAGGTCTCTTTTATATCTTTCCCCTCTCACCCTAAACCTATGCCCTCTCATTCTGGACTCCCCGACTCCAGGGAAAAGACCTTGTCTATTTATCCTATCCATGCCCCTCATAATTTTGTAAACCACTATGAGGTCACCCCTCAGCCTTCGACGCTACAGGGAAAACAGCCCCAGCCTGTTCAGCCTCTCCCTATAGCTCAAATCCTCCAACCCTGGCAACATCCTTGTAAAATCTTTTCTGAACCCTTTCAAGTTTCACAACATCTTTCCGATAGGAAGGAGACCAGAATTGCCCACAATATTCCAACAGTTCTCTTTGTTCAGCAACACACCCTCGGACCTTATCGTTAATGTTCTAATATTTGTAATCATTATGAGAAGTCTGTTTGGTGAAAAGTGCTTTGAGAATCTCAATGCGTTAGAGCACCATATCAATGGAAAGTTGTTCCCTTATTTCCTTCTCAGAGAGATACGTTACTGACAGTGGAGAGTTCCCCTCTCTATTCCTGCGAATGCTTGTGCACTTAGCCATGTCTGAGCACCACTCCCATTGTTAATGTTGGAGCCATGGAGGCAGTCAATTGTTTCTGCTAACATTGCAAAAAGATTCAAATGAACGTTTGTAAGACTCCTTATCCTGAGACTCAGTGTGCAATTTGCTTAAAAGTGATTCTGAAGCTCCCCATTGCTATTAGTTAGTATGTGCAACAAATAAACTTTAAATAGAAGTGAAAGAGGAGCCCTTCTTGAGAAGCTTCCAGCATTTTATAATAATTCAGTTTATATTACAGTGCTGTTTCAAAATGGAAGCACTTCTATTATATAACCAGATTTCAACTCTGTTGGATTAGCCCATTTATACAGTGGCACAATAAGAGGCAAGTGACATATGAGGCACATTGTTCGCCTGTGCTGGCCTTCATAATTAGTGGAGGCCAGGTAAATCATGAAAAGTAATAGTACAGTTCCTGCACTCAGGTGATGCCAAGTCCATGGCAGATGATTGAAGAGTCTTGCAAAGGCTATAGGAGGCCCACCCACTATATCAAATGCTCCTTTCTCTGATATCCTGGCTAATGTTCAAACCACAACTAGCAGCACTAATGTAGGTTGCCTGGTCATTATCACATTTGTTTTTTTTTTGGAACTTGCTGTGTGACAATTGGTTTTCCTCTATCACAGCGGCAACTGTGTGTGGACCCGAGGTCATGAAAAGTGCAATATAAAAGTAAATCTTTCAGTATAGTTAGTCTAACACTAGAAAAAGTGAGACTTTTCAATTCAGCAAGGATATCCAGTTTTATTTGAGACTGCAATCATGTAAATTTAAGGACTTTGTAGATTTTTAAATATTTCTGTTTGATTCTAAGTACAGGCTCAAAATGAGCTTCATTTGTTTCCTTGGCAGTTTTAAACACAAGGGGCCAGTCTTTCTCCCGATGCCCACACAGGCTTGCATTTAAATTAAAATCTATTAACTATCATTAAGCGCACCAACGTTTTCAAAACTCCTGCATTGTTCCCAGAAATGTAACGGTGACTGGTAAAATGCCAGTTCCATAGACCTGGCTGATGCTCAAAAGTGTTCTGAGGTCCTTGGGATTATTATTATTATACAAGAGGATTAAATAAAACAAGCATTGAGCAATCTCATTAATAACTGTGTATAGTTTACACACAGGTTTACTTCTCACTTCCCCTAATTCTCTTCTGAGATATATCAATGTTAAAGTTTTGTAGGAACACCAACAAGCAAGCCACTAATGCTGGGGGTATTGTGGTTGCCTCTAGCTATTTTTCATAGTCAATAGATGGTAAATGAAGATTTTTCCTTGAATGCCTCAGTCCCTTGTTCTGGTTACTTCTTTCATTGTGCAATGGAATGTGGGTGTCGCTGGCTGGGCCAGCATTTATTGCCCATCCCTGGTTTTCCTTGAAGGTGATGGTGAACTGTCTTCCTGAATCACTGCAATGCATTTGTGATAAGTTGACCCACAATGCCACTGTGGAGAGAATACCAGGATTTCCACCCAGTGACAGTGAAGGAACGATGATATATTTCCATTTCTCAATGGTTACAAGCTAACCTGCTTGTTGTTTTCCTTGATGCATGACTTTGTGGGGAATAATACAAATGTTTCCACTAGCTTCAAATTAGGCAATTGTCATGACTCCTAATCAATGCCCATTATTCCATGAGTAGAGTGTGTGGAGCTGGAAAAGCACAGCAGGTCAGACATCATCCGAGGAGCAGGAGAATCGATGTTTCGGGCATAAGCTCTTCATCGAACAAAGAACAAAGAAAATTACAGCACAGGAACAGGCCCTTCAGCCCAGCCAGTTCTCTATCCATCTAGCTAGTAGCCCTGGACCCCATTCGACTTCACCTTCTCCATCAGCCTACCATGAGGAACCTTATCAAACGCCTTACTAAAGTCCATGTATTTGACATCTACAGCCCTTCCCCCATCAATCAACTTTGTTACCTCCTCAAAGAATTCTATTAGATTTGTAAGACAGGACAAGGAGGTTGAGCAATTCATCAACTTCACTAACACATTCCACCCTGACGTTAAATTTACCTGGACCATCTCTGACACCTCCCTCCCCTTTCTGCACCTCTCCATCTCCATTAATGACAACTGACTTGACACCGACATTTTTTACAAACCCACCGACTCCCACAGCTATCTGGATTACACCTCTTCCCACCCCACCTCCTGCAAAAATGCCATCCCGTATTCCCAATTCCTCTGCCTCCGCTGTATCTGCTCCCAGGAGGACCAGTTCCACCACAGAACACACCAAATGGCCTCGTTCTTTAGAGACCGCAATTTCCCTTCCCACGTGGTTAGAGATGCCCTCCAACGTATCTAGTCCACATCCTGCACCTCCGCCCTAGACCGCACCCCTCCAACCGTAACAAGGACAGAACCCCCCAGTGCTCACCTTTCACCCTACCAACCTTCGCATAAACCAAATCATCCGCCAACATTTCTGACACCTCCAAACGGACCCCACCACCAGGAATATATTTCCCTCCCCACTTCTTTCCGCCTTCCGCAAAGACCGTTCCCTCCGTGACTACCTGGTCAGGTCCACGCCCCCCTACAACCCACCCTCCCATCCTGGCACCTTCCCCTGCCACCGCAGGAATTGCAAAACCTGCGCCCACACCTCCTCCCTCACCTCCATCAAAGGCCCTAAAGGAGCCTTCCACATCCATCAAAGTTTTACCTACACATCCACCAATATCATTTATTGTATCCGTTGCTCCCGATGCGGTCTCCTCTACACTGGGGAGACTGGACGTCTCCTGGCAGAGCGCTTTAGGGAACATCTCTGGGACACCCACACCAATCAATCATACCGCCCGTGGCCCAACATTTCAACTCCACCCCCCCCACCCCCCCCACTCAGCCGAGGACATGGAGGTCCTGGGCCTCCTTCGCTGCCGCTCCCTCGCCACCCGACGCCTGGAGGAAGAACGCCTCACCTTCCACCTCGGAACACTTCAACCCCAGGGCATCAATGTGGACTTCAACAGTTTCCTCATTTCCCCTTCCCAAACCTCATCCCAATTCCAAATTTCCAGCTCAGTACCATCCCCATAACCTGTCCTACTGGCTTATCTTCCTTTCCACCTATCCACTCCACTCTCCTCTCTGACCTATCACCTTCATCCCCTCCCCCACGCACCTATTGTACTCTATGCTACTTTCTCCCTACCCCCACCCTCCTCTCATTTATCTCTCCATCCTTCAGGCACTCTGCCTGTATTCCTGATGAAGGTCTTTTTCCCGAAACATCGATTTTCCTGCTCCTCGGATGCTGCCTGAACTGCTGTGCTTTTCCAGCACCACTCTACTCCAGAATCTGGTTTCCAGCATTTGCAGTCATTGTTTTTACCTAGGACCCCGCACAAAACCATGCTGTCCATTATTGGTAAGCCCATTTTTTTCCAAATGAGAATAGATCCTATCCCTCAGTATCTTCTCCAGCAGCTTCCCTACCACTGACGTCAAACTCACTGGTCTATAATTACCGGGAGTATCCCTGCTCCCCTTCTTAAACAAGGGGACAGCATTAGCAATTCTCCAGTCCTCCAGAACCTCACCCGATACTGCAAAGATATCTGTTAAAGCCCCAGGGATTTCCTCTCTCGCTTTCCTCAGTGGGCTAGTGTTAATCCCATCTGAACCTGGGGACTTGTCTGCCTTTAATGCCTTTTAGAGTCTCTAACCTCAACATCTGTCATGTCCCTTTCCTCGGTGAATACCGATGCAAAGTACTCGTTAAGAATCTCACCCATTTTCTCCAACTCCACGCATGACATTTCTCCTTTGTCCTTGTGTGGGCCAATCCTTTCTCTAGTTACCCTCTTGCCCCTTGTGTACGAATAAAAGGCTTTGGGATTTTCCTTAACCCTGTTTGCTGAAGATAACTCATGACTCCTTTTAGACCTCTTAATTCCTCATTTCAGATTGGTTGTACATTCCTGATTATTCATCCAAAGCTTTGTCTGTCTTCAGTCACCTAGACCTTATGTACGCATCCTTTTTCCACTTAGCTAGTCTCACAAATTTACCTGTCATCCATGGATCCCTAGCCTTGCCATTTCAATCCCTCATTTTCACAGGAACATACCTCTCCTGAACTCTAAGCAACCTCTCTTTAAAAGCCTCCCGCATATCGAGTGTGGATCTACCTTCAAACAGCTGCTCCCAATCTACGTTCCCCAGCTCCTGCCAAATTTTGGTTTTGTTGGCCTTCCCCCAATTTAGCACTTTTCCTTTCGGACTACTCTTGTCTTTGTGCATGAGTATTCTAAAACTTATGGAATTGGGATCACGACTCCCCTACTGAAACATCAACCACCTGACCGGGCTCATTCCCCAAAACCAGGGTTAATTTGGCCCCTTCCTGAATTGGACTGTTTACATACTGCTCCAGAAAACCCTCCTGGATGCTCCATACAAATTCTGCTCCATCTAGACCCCTAACACTAAATGAATCCCTGCCAATGTTGAGAAAATGAAAATCTCCTATCACCACCACCCTGTTGCTCCTACCTCTTTCCATAATCTGTTTGCATGATTACCTCTATCTCACGCTCGCTATTGGGAGGCCTGTAATACAGCCCCAACATTGTTACCGCACCCTTCCTATTTCTGAGCTCTGCCCATAATACCTCACTGCTCGAGTCCTCCATAGTGCCCTCCTTTAGCACAACTGTGATATCCTCTCTGACCAGTAATGCAACTCTTCCACCCCTTTTACCTCCCTCTCAATCCCACTCGAAGCATCTATATCCTGGGATGTTTAGCTGCCAATCATGCCCTTCCTTCAACCAAGTCTCAGTAATAGCGATAACATTATACTGCCAGGTACTAATGCAAGCCTTAAATTCATCCGCCTTACCTACTACACTTGTTGCATTACAACAAATGCATCTCAGACCATCAGTCCCTTTGTATTCACCATCTTCCCCTGCCTCCTCTTCCCCTTAGTCATGCTGACTTCATTATCTAGTCCTTTACAGGCTTTAGTTACTGCTTCCTTACTGTCCTCTAACCTCATTTGGTTCCCATCGCCCGCCACATTAGTTTAAACCCTCCCCAACAGCATGAGCAAAAACGCCCCCAAGGACATTGGTTCCAGTCCGGCCCAGGTGGAGACCGTCCAACTTGTAATAGTCTCACCTCCCCCAAAACTGGTCCCAATGTCCCAAAAATCTGAACCCCTCCCTCCACCATCTGCACTACCTCTCAAGCCATGCATTCATCCTGCTTATTCTTTCATTCCTACTCATGACTAGTGCGTGGCACTGGTAGCAATCCTGAGATTACTACCTCTGAGGTCCTATTTTTTAACTTGACTCCTAACTCCCTAAATTCTGCTTGTAGGACCTTGTCCTGTTTATTACCTTATTATTGGCGCCTGTATGCACCATGACAGTTGGCTGTTCACCCTCCCCCTTCAGAATGTTCTGCAGCCTATCTGAGACATCCCTGACCTGAGCACCTGGAAGGCAACATGCCATTTGGGAGTCTCGTTTTCGACCACAGAACCGTCTCTCCTCTCCCCTTGCAATGATATCTTCTATGACTATAGCCCTTCCACTCTTTTTCCCACCCTTCTGAACAGCAGAGCCAGCCACGGTGCCATGAACCTGGCTACTGCTGCCTTCCTGTCGTGAGCCATCTCCCCGAACAGTATCCAAAACGGTTATACCTGTTTTGGAGGGAGATGACTGTAGGGGGCACCTGCACTGCCTTCCAGCTCTTTCTCTGCGTTTTAGTTCCCCATTCTATTTCTCCCTCAGCAATCCTAATCTGCGATGTGACCAATTCACAAAACGTGCTATCCACAACCTCCTCTGCATCACGATGTTCCAGTGTGAGTCCATCCGCAGCTCCAGAGCCATCATGCAGTCTAACAAGAGCTGCAACTGGACACACCTCCTGCACATGAAGGAGCCAGAGACATCAGCTGAGTCCCTGAGCTCCCACATTGAGCAAGAGGGATATAACACAGATCTGAGATCTCCTGCCATTCTTAACCTTAAACTTAACTTTAGTCTTAGCTTAGGTAAACAAAAAAGGGAAGATTTCACCAAATCATTCAATGAAACAATAAAAAAGGAGATAGAAAAGCTTGACCTGATCAACTCACCACAGAGTCCCTTTTGTTTCAGTTAGAGGAGGAGGACGGGTTGGAGACACCACACGTGTAGTTTCTCGGGCTCAGCAGCTACCCAAATGAAACCGTTTCACTCACCTTCCCAGCAACCCTCTGGTCCTCGCTCTCGCATTTCAGCAAATGGGCGCCCAGGCAACCAAGGTAAGTTTTTTTAAATGGGCCATGGGATTGGTTGGTGCGGTTGCCCCAGAGGCGTTCTCTGAAATTATCCATTAGTTGGCGTCCTGAGTCCCCCGATGTAGAGGAGACCACATCAGCTGCAACGGATACAGTAGATGACATTTGTGGAAGTACATGTTACCCCACCACCCTATGGCTGCACACTTTAACTCCCCCGCCCTCTCTACCAAGGACATGCAGGTCCTGGGCCGCCTCCATCACCAAATCCTAACCACCCAACGCCTGGAGGAAGGGCACCTCATCTTCCACCTTGTAACACAGCAACCACATGGGATTAATGTGGATTTCACCAGTTTCGTCATTTCCCCTCTCCCATCTTATCCCAGTCCCAAACCTCCAACTCAGCACCACCCTCTTGAACTGTCCATTGTCTTTCCCATCAATCTGCTCTGCCCACCTCTCCAACCTATCGCCTTCTCCCCCACCTTCATCTACCTATTGCATTCCCAGCTACCTTCCCCCCAGCCCCACCCCCTCCCATTTATCTCTCAGCCCCCGGCCCACAAGCCTCATTCCTGATGAAGGTCTCATGCCCGAAAAGTCGATTCTTTTGCTCCTCAGATTCTGCCTGACCTGTGCTTTTCCAGCACCACACTCCCGACTCTGATCTCCAGCATCTGCAGTCCTCACTTTCTCCTCCATTATTCCATGAGCCATGACACAGGTTTGAATGATCAGTTCCACTACAAAGCAGATTAATTTTCCTGACTTTAAATGCAACCTAGAATAAAAAAACCCTTGTCAGTTTTCATCAATAAACAAAAAAGTGTAATCATCATCAACGAGATTATCCTTGAACAAGTGGCAAAACACATTATTAACTACTACAATGCAAACTCAAACAATATCCTCTTTCAACTTAAATATACACATTTATTCACAATAGGACAGATGAAGCAGTCAGCTCTGCAGAAATATCATGTGTAGAAAGCAAAAGCATAATAGAATGTATTCTGGGGAAACACGAGTCCAACCACAAAAGTGGAATAAGGTGATTTTCTCATAATTCTTTTGGGTTTGGTGGTAATATTACACTATCATCAATCCCAGAGTGATCGAAAGTCCTCAATTTGATATGATTTGGAGGTGCCGGTGTTGGACTCGGGTGGACAAAGTTAAAAATCACACAATACTCCGAAAGCTGGTGCTTCTAAATAAACGTGTTGGACTATAACCTGGTGTTGTGTGATTTTTAACACAATTTGATAGTTGGTCAGTTGGATCTAGGTCTTGTGACAGAAGTGAACCTTTTCAATGTCTTGAAGTGTAATTTCCACCCCCCCCCCCCCCCTCACTCTCAAAAGATAAGAAAAAGAGAGACCTGTCTTTCCTCACAAGCCTTCTGGAGGTCTGAATGCCCCTCCCTTTTCCCCAGGTCTATGACAAACACCTGACCTAAAAGCCCAAAAGATTGCTGCTAGGCAGTTTTTCAACTGGTGGCATTTTGACTGTCAAAGTTATCAAATGCAACTTCTCCAAAGGTTGTCTGACCTCATGTCACCAATAAGTGAATACCACAATGTTTTATTTCGGCCTTTGAGTTCTGAGAAAAGAAACATATACATAATCTGCAACACAGCAGTGTCTAGGCCTCAATTTTTCTCAGTTAATATTTCAAAAAAGTCACCTTTATACTATTTTCCATTCCCAATCAACATTGAAAATTTGTTCAAGCCTCACCAGTAACCAAATAGTTAATAGTGAAGTTAATATTTTACTCTGCTTACATTGCAAGCCTAGCTAATAGTCATTTACTTTGCTGAGTGAGCTGGATATCATATGAGGTCCAAATTGTAACTAGCTTTCCCAGAAAACAGCCAGATAAGTTGAAAACCAAAGAAGCTCCCTCTGGTTCACCCATCTCCATGATGACATAGCCAGTTCTGGAAATACGTAAACTGGCCTTTGGGTTAATTATCCCTTGTTTATAGTCTCTTATACAATCTGACTAAGTAAGTGGGTTTTGCAACTTTTCAGAGTTCACTGAATACTTTTGAAATAACTTTGCTCTCAATCCCCAAAACACAACCATCTCTCTGGAATTCACTTCATGCAAGAAGCTGTTGACACATTTCCAGTTTTTTTTAACTCAGTAAGTCTACCTGCTGTATTTTAGCTCTTAATTTATGATGTCAACAGCTAGAAATTAACATTGTCCCAAAGTTTTAAATGAACTAGTCTCCATTTTTGTTTTAGTGGCATTTATTCCATTTTCTACAATCAAATTTAAAGTCTTCAACTAAAAGTTATTTACTAGATACATAAATGATGAATCGATATTCACAACAGTTAGGCAAAAATCTGATTTGCGGTGTAGTTTGTGACAGATCAGTTCTGCCTTGTGAAATATTATTGATAATAAGAGCTTTGTTTTGCATGCTCGAGTTACCTTGATGACCAATTGGGCCAGCAGCATTACTTTAAACCAATTTTAAAACTCAGAAATAATCCCATGTGGCTGTGGTTGCGTCTGCAAATTGGTGGCTTTTGAGCTAGCAGTTTCAATCTAATCTGAAGTTGGGGGTAAACTCCCTACTGAGTAGTTAACTGTTAATGTAAAATCGGTTGTCAACAACAAGTTGCATTTTTATGGCAGCTTCTCGACATGGTCAAACCTCCCAAGGTGTTTCACAGGACCATGATCAAATCAGATTTACACCGAGCCAAAGGTAAAGAGCATCTCACAATGAGAGGTGAAGATGTTTGAGGGAAGAATTGGCATAACAATCAGAGATTGGAACTCTGGCTGATCCCCTTCTAAACTGGGGAAAGAAAAGGCTGATTATAACAGCCCAGCTGCTGACAGAGCCAGGAGAAGATCCTGCCCAATCTGTAAATTCTGATTCCGTTCTAAAATGCCCATTTTACTTACATTCTAGCAGCATGCTGCTTTTCATTCACCTTTGTTGATAGTATTTCACTGCTCACTCAGGGAGTCCGAGTTGCTACAGTAACACTACACTTTTAAGTATATGTTGTAACCTGGAGCTCTGGACTGTGATGATAGAAGTTTCAATTTTCTTGTCATCGCCTGGCTGGCTCTCTCCCATACTTGCTGTCTATCATTGGCATGTGCAGGAAGAATGTTTGGGTTTATGCTAAACTGTGAACACACCTTCCTTGGCCGATCATACTGAGGTGAGACTTGAGCTTTTCTCTCAGAGGCCGGGACACTTCCCACTGCACCACAATAACACCTACCATTCACCTATACGTTTAAACTGGACAAGAGGATCGCTTAATAGTTGCAACCGAAATGGGAAGAAGTTAGCCAACAGGTCCTACAGCACTGTTTTCCAAATTAGACTCTGGAATGCAGTTGTGCCCAAAATCACCATTATTCCTACTCAAGAGTAGGACTTCCTTTCTCTTGAACTAAAATAATCAAAAGAAGACCAAAATTAATTCTGTGTTGCGGAGGTGCCGTGTTGGACTGGGGTGGGCAAAGTTAAAAATTACACAGTACCAGGTTGGCCAGTGGCTCAGTGGTTAGCACTGCTGATTCACAGCGCCAGGGACTCGGTTTTGATTCCAGCCTCGGGTGACTGTGTGGAGTTTGTGCATTCTCCCCGTGTCTGTATGGGTTTCCTCCGGGTGCTCCGGTTTCCTCCCACAATCCAAAAAGTTGTGCAGGTCAGGTGAATTGGCCATGCTAAATTGCTCATAGTGCTCAGGGATGTATAGGTTAGGTACATTAGTCAGGAAGAAATGTGGGAATGGGTCTGAATGGGTTACTATTCAGAGGGTCGGGTGTGGACTTGTTGGGCAGAGTAGCCTGTTTCCTGTAGGGATTCTAAGTTATAGTCCAGCAGGTTTATTTGGAATACAAGCTTTTGGAGCATTGAGCCTGCATCAGGTAGCCAGTGGAGCACAATCATAGGAGACGGAATCTTTTGCTATAAATTCTGTGTCCTGTGATCCTGCTCCCTTAGCTACCTGATGAAGGAGCAGTGCTCCGAAAACTTGTACTTCCAAATAAACCTGTTGGACTATAACCTAATGTTGCGTGATTTTTAAATTTAATTCTGTACATCCAGCTCAAGCAAGCATCTCCTCTTAGTGATGGGTGGCTGGACATGTGGGAGACAAGGGGAATGGAGGTTGTCTTTAAATGAATTGGCAGGCAGGCTGGGTTAGCAGAGGGGTAATACCATTACATACTGCAGTTACAAACTGCAGTAAACATGTGTCAGGTTGGATTTACTAGCTGGACAGCAAAATCAGCTCCATGAGTTTGAATAGGAGCAGATCAAGATTCATTGAGGTGGGCTGATTGGCCTACAATTGCTCTTACATCTTGTGGAAAGCTTTCATCGGAGCAATGCCCTTCCTCAGTCTCTGAGTACTTGTCTTAAAGCTCTCAGGATTGTTTAGAAAGCAAAATGTTTGCTCAAGAAATCTAGTGTTCCCTTTAAAATTGCAAGAATAGTTTGTACCCCTCCCAGTGAGACATGCTGGAAAAATGCTGAGTGTGTTGGGCACCGGGATACATAATCATTCAGGGAGATGCTGTACAGCCTGGGATAAAATGAAGGTAGAGAGAACATCACAGTCACTAGTATCAGTAAACAGAGTGTTAGGAGATGGTGAAGAGGTAGGGAACGGAACTGAGCTCCTCTGAGAAAAATAGGAAAAACCCACAGATAAATAAGATATGAGATAAAATGGAGTCCATTGTATGTATACTTGGCCATTATTGACTTGAGAAAGGCCAGCAGTTAGCTTTATTACTCTGGGAACAGTGGACAGCATCACTTCTGGTAACACAGCAACAATGATTGGAGACAGTTTCCTTGACAGGGGTAGCTCTGATCAGTACAGTGAGCCTTTATTCAGCTGCCTACTGTCCTGCTGAAACTAACAATGTAACTTTTGTGAAGTATTGGATCCTTCAGCACACACTTGTATTAATGTGATTTTCTCAACTAGTGCTCCCCACCATCTTAACAATTCCCTGCATCACACACACACACACACCCTGACGGACGGACGGACGGACACACACACACCCTGACAGACGGACACACACACACAAATAAAAAGAGAGAGAGACATGCACCAATAGACAAAGAGAGAGAGGCACACACTGACATACTCACACAGACATGCAGACATAGACACGTGCACCCCCGTGTGTGTACACATACGTGTGTATGCGCACACTCGCACACAGGCATACATACCAATAAATAGAGAGAGACACACATACATACACACAATAGACAGAGAGAGAGCGTGAGAGATACACATACACATAGACACACACTGACATACTTAAATACAAACACGCAGACATAGACACGTGTGTACATACACAGACACAGACACTACTTAAAGAATGTGTCACTACAGCTATCCTGCAAACTTCAGCATTTTGACATCAGATGGTAGCGAGTTCCATTTCAGGACCAATATATAGATTGAGGTTGCAGTGCTTTTTTTAAATTATTCATTCATGGGATGGGGGCTTTGCTGGCTGGGTCAGCATTTATTGCCCATCCTTAGTTGGCCAGAGGTGGTGGTAGTGAGCTGCCTCCTTGAAACAGTGAAATTCAGCTGTTTCACACCGCAATGCCCTTAGGGAAGGAATTCCAGGATTTTGACCCAGCGATAGTGAAGGAATAACAATTTATTTTCAAGTCAGGATGGTGAGTGGCTTGGAGGGAGCTTTCAGGTGATAGTGTTCCCATATATTTGCTGCCATTGTCCTGTTGGGTGGCAGTAGTCATAGGTTTGGAAGGCGCTATAAGATGCATTGCTAAGTTGATACATTGCACCTTGGAGAAGGTACACATTGCTATCACTGGGATGGAAGGAGTGAATGGTGGAGGTGGTGGATGTGTTGCCAATCAAACAAGCTCCTTTGTCAAGTTTTTTGAGTGGTGTTTCAGCTACCGTCATTCAGGCAAGTGGGGAATATTTCATCACAGGCTGGTGGACAGACTTGGGGAAGTTAGGATATGAGTTACCACAGAATTTCCAACCTCTGACCTGCTCTTGGAGCCACAATATTTATGTAGCTGGACTAGTTCAGTTTCTGGTCAGTGGTAACCCCCGGGATGTTGATAGTGGGGATTCAGTGATGGAGGTTATAGAGATGTGCATTCACTCGGAATCCAGATAGCATTGATAGATAATATATTGACAGTTTTAAAGCAAAAGATTTGAATTGGTTTCCTACTTACAATTCTGTATCGGCTGGCAACTGGTCAATGGTAATTTTACAGGGAAACTTTGTGTTTTTTTTTAAATAGCTGAGTAAGATGATTTCTAGAAAGGAATGATGATTTGAACCAGATCCTGTCTGAAGAATCTCCAAGATTATTTTTCGTTTACAGGAATTTCATTTGGGCTGCTTTGTTCCCTAAAGTCTCTAGGGTTCAACTTTGGAATTAGGGCTGCAAGCAGTTAGTTTGAGCAGGCGGTTAATGTGACACTGGAGTCACTTCTCTGTTTGGAAAGGTACTAAGGTTATGAATTCCACAAAGTCGCACAGTCAAAAAGACATTGAGTGGAGGAGGTGATTGGGGGCAGGTGATGAGGCAGCGGTAGCTTATTTCTGGGGAGCAAGGTTCAAATTTTGTTATTCAATTGGAATTCAATAAAAAAATCTGGAATTAAGAGTCTTAATTGCGACCATTGTTGATTTTTGGGGAAAGTAAAGTCTGGTTCACTAATGTCTTTGAGGGAGGAAACTACCATCCTTAACCGGTCTGGCGTACATATGATTTCAGACCCACAGCAATGTGGTTGACTCGTAACTGCCCTCTGGGCAGTTTGGTCAGCACGGTGGCTCAGTGGTTAGCACTGCTGCCTCACAGCACCAGGGCCCAAGGTTCAATTCCAGCCTTGGGCGACTGTTTGCGTGGAGTTTGCACATTCTCCCCGTGTCTGCGTGGGTTTCCTCCGGGTGCTGCAGTTTCCTCCCACTGTCCAAAGGTGTGCAGGTTAGGTGAATTGGCCATGCTAAATTGCCCATAATGTTAGGTGGGGTCTGGGTGGGTTACTCTTCAGAGGGTTGGTGTGGACTGGTTGGGCCGAAGGGCCTGTTTCCACACTGTAGGGAATCTAATCTAATCTAGGGATGGGCAATAAATGCTGGCCCAGTCAGCGACACCAACACTGAATGAACACACAAAAAATGTTACCATCTCTATTAATGCTTTGATCAATGCGCTGGTCACAGAAATGGAGAAGATTTTCAGTTTGTTCTTTCTGTTTTTGCAATTGTATTTTAGTTTAAAACTTTGCCCCAGGCCACCTAATAATCCACTTCTATAATTTCCATTGCATTAGTGAGTGGTTGCTTTGAGAATCTTTTGTCTCCTTTCCTTCTCTTATGTAATGGCCATTCAAAAACAAGCCACTAGGAGAAAGTGTGGACTGCAGATGCTGGAGATCGGAGTCAAAAGGTGTGGCGCTGGAAAACACAGCCGGTCAGACAACATCCAAGGAGCAGGAGAGTCAACGATTTGAACATAAACTTTTTGCGTAGGCTGGTGCTGAGGACAGAGATGTGGCTGTAGTACCAGGTTTGTGTAGGCAGGTGCTGAGGACGGAGATGTGGCTGTAGTAACGGGTTTGCGTAGGCAGGTGCTGAGGACAGAGATGTGGCTGTAGTACCAGGTTTGTGTAGGCAGGTGCTGAGGACAGAGATGTGGCTGTAGTACCAGGTTTGTGTAGGCAGGTGCTGAGGACAGAGATTTGGCCGTAGTAACGGGTTTGTGTAGGCAGGTGCTGAGGAAGGTGATGTGGCTGTAGTAGCAGGTTTGTGTAGGCTGGTGCTGAGGACGGAGATGTGGCTGTAGTACCAGGTTTGTGTAGGCTGGTGCTGAGGACGGAGATGTGGCTGTAGTACCAGGTTTGTGTAGGCAGGTGCTGAGGACAGAGATGTGGCTGTAGTAACGGGTTTGCGTAGGCAGGTGCTGTGGAAGGTGATGTGGCTGTAGTAACAGGTTTGCGTAGGCAGGTGCTGTGGAAGGTGATGTGGCTGTAGTACCAGGTTTGTGTAGGCAGGTGCTGAGGTCAGAGATGTGGCTGTAGTACCAGGTTTGTGTAGGCAGGTGCTGTGGAAGGTGATGTGGCTGTAGTAACAGGTTTGCGTAGGCAGGTGCTGAAGACGGAGATGTGCCTGTAGTACCAGGTTTGTGTAGGCAGGTGCTGTGGAAGGTGATGTGGCTGTAGTAACAGGTTTGCGTAGGCAGGTGCTGAAGACGGAGATGTGCCTGTAGTACCAGGTTTGTGTAGGCAGGTGCTGAGGTCAGAGATGTGGCTGTAGTACCAGGTTTGTGTAGGCAGGTGCTGAGGACAGAGATGTGGCTGTAGTACCAGGTTTGTGTAGGCAGGTGCTGTGGAAGGTGATGTGGCTGTAGTACCAGGTTTGCGTAGACAGATGCTGTGGAAGGAGATGTGGCTGTAGTAGCGGGTTTGTGTAGGCAGGTGCTGAGGACGGAGATGTGGCTGAAGTAGCGGGTTTGTGCAGGAGGTGCTGAGGACGGAGATGTGGCTGAAGTACGGGTCACTGTCCACTTGGCAGTTTATAGTAATTCTGTCTGTACTTATAGGAGTTCATGACATAAAACCACTTCCACTGCTGGAGTTTCAGTATAAACCTTGTTGCAGTTGTGGAGAGACACAAACAGTGCTGTACATTACTGAGGAGTAATTTCTGCAGACTAGTGAGCCAATCACTTTCAACTCAGAAAATGAGGAAGTTACCTTTTGAATCTGGGATGAATAATTCTGAGATTCTGTGAATCCAGGAGGCCATTCCATCCATCACGTTCACACGATATCTCCAAATGAGCAATCCACCCAGTGCTATTCACACAGTTTCTTCCTGTAGCTCTGTGCATTCTTCCTCTTCAGATAACAGATGAGTGTCTTGATTGAATCTGCTGCCGTCATAGTCTGATACAGCACATGTCAGCTCTTGCTGTGTGAGAAACATTCCTTTCTTGAATGGCCATTGCTTTGCTTGCCAGTTGCCTTACTTCTGTGACCTCTCATTCTCGAGCCTTTCACAACTGGGCAGAGTTTCTCCCTGCCCACTCTGTCTAGACTCCTCATGATTCGGAACGCCTCTACAAGACTGCCTGTACTGCACATAAAACAAATCTTTTCACTGTACATAGGCACATGTGACAATAGTACAAGTCATTCTGCTATAATGCACGTTTCGCTAATGCGAATTCACTATAATATGATTGATGAATTAGGGACACTGTTTCTAAAGCACAAACTTTAAAAGCATGTATTAGTTATAATGCGACTTAAGCTCCGATGGTTGAACTAGTGCGATTTTCTTAGGATTGCATGAGAACGGTACTATAATATTATAGCAGAGTTGACTGTAAAATAAATCAAATCAAGTCACCTTTCTGCCTTCCAGGGACACCCCTCCTAACCTCCCCGATCTATGTTTGTGCCTGAGGTTCTGTATCTCTTGACCCATTCTCCTAAATCTTTTTCGCACTCTCTCCAATGACCTCTTCAGATAAAAGATTTTGAACCCCAGCACAGAGATTTTAGACTATAACACAGGCTGATGCATCATGCCAGAAGTGCTCTACTTCAGGTGAAGTGTTAAACAGTGCCCACCTTATTTGCCCATTTTGAAGAACAATAGGGAGTTATTTTGACTGCAACATTCATTCCTCAACCATTAATATCTCAAACAAATGTCAATGGTCCATTTGAGAGCTTGCCATTTGCAATGAGTTACCTGCAAAGCAACAGTGGCCTTATTTCACAAGTATCTCATTAATGGTGAAGTGCTTTAGGATATCCTAAAGCACATGAAAGACACCATATTAATGCAAGACTTGTGTCTGCTGTTTTATCTGTTGATTTATTCATTGTCACGTGTATTTTGTTACAAAATACAGTGAATGGTGTTGCCAATGGTGTTACAAGATGATTAGGGGTTTAGATAAAGTTGGCCATGAGAACCTTTTTCCACGTATAGAGTCAGCTATTACGAGGGGGCATAGCTTTAAATTAAGGGGTGGTAGGTATAGGACAGATGTTAGGGGTAGATTCTTTACTCAGCGAGTCGTGAGTTCATGGAATGCCCTGCCAGTAAGCAGTGGTGGACTCTCCCTTTTTATGGGCATTTAAACGGGCATTGGATAGGCATATGGAGGATAGTGGGCTAGTGTAGGTTAGGTGGGCTTGGATCGGCGCAACATCGAGGGCCAAAGGGCCTGTACTGAGCTATATTTTTCTATGTTCTATGTTATAATCTCTGGCACAATATTAAAACCTAGAAAAATAAACCAAGACATTGAATATAAAGGCAGCAAAACAAAGAAAACATATTGAACTTGTCCTTCTTGTTAAGAATCAAAGATGTGGTGCTGGAAAAGCACAGCATATCAGGCAGCATCCGAGGAACAGGAGAATCGACGTTTCTGGCAAGAGCCCTTCATCAGGAATTGAAGGGCTGATGAACTGATGACGAGCTCTTACCCGAAATGTTGATTCTCCTGCTCCTCGGATGCTGCCTGACCCGCTGTGCTTTTTCAGTGCCACACTCTCGACTCTGACCACCAGCATCTGAGCACCAGTCCTCACTTTCTCCTTCTTGTTAAGTGCTCTGCTGTGGGCCTTCAGTCCCCTTCACCACTGCCTCTGGAATAAAAACAGGATTAAAATACCTTGTAACATGGGTAGAGCAAGTTAGCCAATTATCAGGGCGAGAGGGGTGAAAAAAAGCAATGGCCATGGATTCAGATCCATTGTAAAAGACTCTCAACAACATAGAGCAAGAGCACAGCACAAAAAGATATAAATTGTGGAAGGAATACACAGTAATGCTTCTGAAATAATTTCACTGTTTTCAAGTTTATAACCTGCTGCTGGATGTTGCAGCTAGACAGATAGCAGAAGAACTGCAGGAAGAGAAAAATCCTAGTTTTCAAAACTCTTCAGCTCCTTTAGCAGCATTGTGCTGTTTCCAAATTATTGTGGAATGGATAGGACATTTTGAGAAGTGGCAAATGGAGTTTAATTTAAATAAACGCAAGGTGCTGCATTTTGGGAAAGCAAATCTTAGCAGGACTTATACACTTAATGGTCAGGTCCTACGGGGTGTTGCTGAACAAAGAGACCTTGGAGTGCAGGTTCATAGCTCCTTGAAAGTAGAGTCACAGGTAGATAGGATAGAGGCATTTGGTATGCTTTCCTTTATTGGTCAGAGTATTGAGTACAGGATTTGGGAGGTTATGTTGCGGCTGTACAGGACATTGGTTAGGCCATTATTGGAATATTGCATGCAATTCTGGTCTCCATCCTATCAGAAAGATGTTGTGAAACTTGAAAGGGTTCAGAAAAGATTTACAAGGATGTTGCCAGGGTTGGAGGATTAGAACTATATGGAAGGTTGAATAAGCTCGGGCTGTTTTCCCTGGACTGTCGGAGGCTGACGGATGACCTTATAGAGGTTTATAAAATCATGAGGTGCATGGATAGAATAAATAGGCAAAGTCTCTTCCCTGGGGTGGGGGGAGTCCAAATCCATAGGGCATAGGTTTAGGGTGATAGGGGAAAGATAAAGAAGTTGCCTAAGGGGCAACTTTTTCACATAGAGGGTGGTACGTGTATGGAATGAGCTGCCAGAGGAAGTGGTGGACGCTGGTACAATTACAACATTTAAGAGTTATTTGAATGGGTATATGAATAGGAAAGGTTTGGAGGGATATGGGCTGGGTGCTGGCAGTTGGGGCTAGATTGGGTTGGGATATCTGGTTGCGTGAACAAGTTGGACTGAAAGGTCTGTTTCCATGCTGTACATCTCTATGACTTCTACTACCTCTTCTCCCTCAAATTGCTGAATTTCCATCTTTTAGACCTTCAATTGGAATGGGGTCTTTGTAGGTCACAAATTGTTCTAGGTGCAGATGACTGGCAGGTGTGTTCCTGACAGGTTAACCTTTTACCTCCAGCCTCACTTTACTCCATTGGCCATTATTTCTAAGCTTTGGGTGAGGCTGGTAAGGGATTGCCATGGTGAAATGCCAAATCAGGCATCTACTCAAGAATCTAAGCTGCCAAATCAACTATGGTATAAGCTGCCACTGCATTTTTATAAGAATTTTAACAACGCAAGTCTAAATCCTTGGTCAGCCATTTCTTCCCCCAGTATTTATTTCCCTGTCCTTCACTGTTAAATGTTCTCAGGCAAGAAATAAACATGTCAGCTTGCTCAGCTCTGTTTGTTTTTAGCTCTCTGCTGGTTTGTGTTAACATACACTGTGAGAACAGTCCTCACACCATTTCACCCTTAATTCTTCCAATCTTTCCATTGTCAGGCAAACATTTTGTTCATTGCTAATTATTTCAAAGAGGACTATCATCATCTAGCAATGTTCAATGAAGTTTCTTCACTGTTATAAATTGCAAATGCAGAAAAGAGCCTTGACTAATAAAAGAAATTACTCTCCTCCTGGCCCGCAAAGAATTGTTAACGACTCGTGTCACAAGAAATAAAGCTAAGAATCTCTCATTTTCCTTCAGCAGCCTTTACTGCTGCCTGTGCGTGCTAATCAAAATGTTATTAAAGGTGATTATTTTGGAAGTCATGTGAGCAATGCAGATATTGTCTGCAGACCAGTTTTGGTTTAAGCTTGGAGTAGTGTTGGAAAAGCACAAGCAGGTCAAGCAGCATCCGAGAAGCAGGAATAACGACATTTCGGGCAGGAGCCCTTCATTAGTAGAGATGAAACAGTAGAGACAGATGACACTGCCAGTCCGAGAGGCGGCCAGGTCTGTCAATCAAAAGTTGGCGCGGAGACAGAGCGGAAGAGTCGGACATCGCACAGAGCCGTGGTAATAGGGGACATCATCGTGAGAGGAACTGACCAGGGTTTTTGTGGCAGCAGATGGGACTTAAGGATGGTGTGTTACCTTCCTGGTGCCAGGGTTAAAGACATCACAGACAGATTGCAGGAAATCCTCAAGGACGAAGGTGAAGAGCCAGAGGTGGTGGTACATGTCAGCACAAATGATGTCGGGAAGAAGAGGAGGAACATACTATAGCGGGAATTCGGAGAACTAGGAAGAAGGCTGAAAAACAGGATGTCCAGGGTGGTTATCTCCAGTTTGCTTCCAGTTCCTTGGGAGGCCAGAAACAGGGAGATAGTGAACTTGAATGTGTGGCTGGGGAACTGGTGCAGGAAGCAAGGATTTAAATTCTTGGATCACTGGGGTATGTTTTGTGGTAAGCATAAATTCTACAAGAGAGACAGTTTGCACCTTAATAGGTTAGGAACCAGCATTCTGGCAGGCAGGTTTGCTACTGCAACACAGCTGCATTTAAACTAAGTATAGGGGGGAGGGGACAAACTGAATGTTTAAGAAGGAAATTGGAGGGAAAGTTAGAACAAGGGAAGTCAAGAAAGACAACTGTATCAATGAGGCAGAGAACTCGGAAAGGGATCATGCTGTAAGGTTGAGTGAAATAGGAGTTGATGGGAAGGTTGAGGGCAGTAACAAATTAAAAATACTATACATGAATGCACGAAGAATTAGAAATAAGATGGATGAGATTGAGGCTCTTTTGGAAATTGGCAGATACGATATTGTGGGGATGACTGAGACGTGGCTTAAGTGGACAGGGCCTGGGAAATGAATATTCAAGGCTACACGTGCTATCGTAAGGACAGACTGACGGGCAGAGGGGTTGAGGTGGCCATGTTGGTAAGGAATGATATTCAGTCCCTTGCGCGGGGGGACCTAGAATCAGGGGGTGTAGAGTCAGTGTGGATAGAGCTGAGAAATACTAAGGGTGAAAAGACCCTCTTGGGAGTTATCTACAGGCCCCCAAACAGTAGTCTGGATGTCGGATGTAAGTTAAATCAGGAGCTGAAATTGGCCTGTCGCAAAGATGTTACTACAGTTGTTATGGGGGATTTCAACATGCAGGTAGACTGGGAGAATCAGGATGGTATTGGACCTCAAGAAAGAGACTTTGCGGAGTGCCTCAGAGATGGATTCTTAGAACAGCTGGTGCTGGAACCAACCACGGAGAAGGCAATTCTGGATCTGGTATTGTGCAATGAACCAGAATTGGTCAGGGACCTCGAAGTGAAGGAACCATTGGGAAGTAGTGACCATAATACAATAAGCTTCAATCTGCAATTTGAGAGGGAGAGGGTACAATCGGAAGTGACAATATTTCTGTTGAATAAAGGGAACTATGGAGCTGAGGGAGGAGTTGGCCAAAGTTCAATGGTGCAATACCTTAGCAGGGATGACAGTGGAGGAACAATGGCGGATATTTCTGTGTATAATGCAGAAGTTGCAGAATCAGTTCATTCCAAAAAGGAAGAAAGATCCTAGGAGGAGGCATGGGTGGCCGTCGCTGATGAGGGAAGTTGAGAAACATATAAAGTTAAAAGAGAAAAAGTATAACATAGCAAAGGCAAGTGGGAAAACGGAGGACTGGGAAGCTTTTAAAGAACAACAGAGGATTACTAAGAAGGAAGTACGCAGAGAAAAAATGAGGTACGAAGGTAAACTGGCCAATAATATAAAGGAGGATAGTAAAGGTTTTTTAGGTATGTGGAAAGGCAAAAAAATGGTTAAGACTAAAATTGGGCCCTTGAAGACAGAAACAGGGGAATATATTATGGGGAACAAAGAAATGGCAGAAGAATTGAATTGGTACTTCAGATCTGTGTTCACTGGGGAAGACACAAGAAATCTCCCTGAGGTAACAGTGGCTGAAGGACCTGAACTTAAGGGAATTTATTTTTAGATTAGATTACTTTACAGTGTGGAAACAGGCCCTTCGGCCCAACAAGTCCACAACGACCCGCCGAAGCGTAACCCACCCATACCCCTACATTTACCCCTTACCTAACACTACGGGCAATTTAGCATGGCCAATTCACCTGACCTGCACATCTTTGGACTGTGGGAGGAAACCGGAGCACCCGGAGGAAACCCACGCAGACACGGGGAGAACGTGCAAACTCCACACAGTGAGTCGCCTGAGGCGGGAATTGAACCCGGGTCTCTGGCGCTGCGAGGCAGCAGTGCTAACCACTGTGCCACCGTGCCGCCATATATTTGCCAGGAATTGGTGTTGGAGAGACTGTTAGGTCTGAAGGTTGATAAGTCCCCGGGGCCTGATGGTCTAAATCCAAGAATACTGAAGGAGGTGGCTCGAGAAATCGTGGATGCGTGGGTGATTATTTTCCAGAGTTCGATCGATTCGGTATCAGTTCCTGTGGATTGGAGGGTGGCTAATGTTGTACCACTTTTTAAGAAAGGTGGGAGAGAGAAAGCAGGAAATTATAGACCAGTTAGTCTGACCTCAGTGGTGGGAAAGATGCTGGAGTCTATTATAAAGGATGAAATTACGACACATCTGGATAGTAGTAACAGGATAGGTCAGAGTCAGCATGGATTTATGAAGGGGAAATCATGCTTGACTAATCTTCTGGAATTTTTTGAGGATGTAACTCTGAAGATGGACAAGGGAGTTCCAGTAGATGTAGTGTACCTGGACTTTCAGAAAGCTTTTGATAAAGTCCCACATAGGAGGTTAGTGAGCAAAATTAGGGCGCATGGTATTGGGGGCAAAGTACTAACTTACATTGAAAGTTGGTTGGCTGATAGGAAACAAAGAGTAGTGATAAACGGCTCCATTTCGGAATGTCAGGCAGTGACCAGTGAAGTACCGCAGGGATCAGCTTTTTACAATATATGTTAATGATATAGAGGATGGTATTAGTAATAACATTCGCAAAATTGCTGATGATACTAAGCTGGGTGGCAGGGTGAAATGTGATGAGGATGTCAGGAGATTACAGGGTGACCTGGACAAGTTAGGTGAGTGGTCAGATGCAGTTTAATGTGGATAAATGTATAGTTATCCACTTTGATGGCAAGAACAGGAAGGCAAATTACTACCTAAATGGAATCAATTTAGGTAAAGGGGCAGTACAGAGAGATCTGGGTGTTCTTGTACCCCAGTCAATGAAGGTAAGCATGCAGGTACAGCAAGTAGTGAAGAAGGCTAATAGCATGCTGGCCTTCATAGCAAGAGTGATTGAGTATAGAAGCAAAGAGGTTCTTCTGCAGCTGTACAGGGCCCTGGTGTGACCACATCTGGAGTACTGCGTGCAGTTCTGGTCTCCAAATTTGAGGAAAGACATTCTGGCTATTGAGGTCAATTTCTGGAATGGCGGGATTATCTTACACTGAAAGACTGGAGCGACTGGGCTTGTGTACCCTTGAGTTTAGAAGACTGAGAAGGGATCTGATTGAGACTTATAAGATTATTAAAGGATTGGACACTCTGGAGGCAGGAAACATGTTTCCGCTGATGGGTGAGTGCCGAACCAGAGGACACAGCTTAAAAATACGGGGTAGACCATTTAGGACAGAGATGAGGAGAAACTTCTTCACCCAGAGAGTGGTGGCTGTGTGGAATGCTCTGCCCCAGAGGGCAGTGGAGGCCCAGTCTCTGGATTCATTTAAGAAAGAGTTGGATAGAGCTCTCAAGGATTGTGGAATCAAGGGTTATGGAGATAAGGCAGGAACAGGATACTGATTAAGGATGATCAGCCATGATCATATTGAATGGTGGTGCAGGCTCGAAGGGCAGAATAACCTACTCCTGCACCTATTGTCTATTATCAGGATAGTGCCTGACCTGCTGTGTTTTTCCAGCACCACTCCAATCTTGACTCTAATCTCCAGCATCTGCAGTCCTCACTTTCACCCAGTTTTGGTGTAAGTTTAGGCAATTTTCATTTTACATTGCATAGGCTAACCATCAGTTTTCATCGCTCAGAGTAAGTTCTACGCAGTTTGGAGACAAACGCACATCTCATTTCTCAGTCGTCAAATATTAAAAGTGCAGATGGTCATATGTGAGTACTGTCTAATGCTTTTACACTGAAGTAGCTAGTGGCTTCAAAATCTGTTCAGCGTCTCAAGGAACCATGTTGGCTGTTTTTTACCACCCAGTTTGGTGCCATTAGGTCAGAGCAAAATGGGGAGAGATCCCCTCTTCCAAGGAAGTCTGTGCTCTGGATGGATTTTTTAAAAATCTGTGAGCTATGGGCACAACCTCTTAGAGTTGACAAGCAGACTGCAGTGGTGACAAGTGATGGTTAGCCTACATAATGTAAAATGAAAATTGCCTGGACTTAAACCAAAACTGGCCTGCAGACAATATTTGCAGATTAAAATGGTGACTAGCGACACATCCGAACAATCTACACAAACATAGGAAACCACTTTCATATTAGTAAAAACTCCCATCATTTTTAAATCCTCACTGTGGATTTAGACCATTTCCATGCCTTCATTCCCTGCCTTTCTCTGTAATCTCCAGATCTAAGATCTCTGAACTTGCACATAGTCTGCTTTCTTGTCACCTCTAGTGGTGGGTGTGACTGTAGCGAGGCCCTTATAAACTCTGGAATTCCCTACCCTCTCTCCTCTGTTAAGATGCAAGTTAAAACCCACCTCTTTGGCCAAGGTTTTGCTGCTACTGTCCTTGTATCTATTAGGGCTACTGCCGTTAAGTGACTGTTTGTCACATATTGTTTGATAATGCTCACGTAAAGCACTTTTGAATGGCTTCTCACCCTAAAGGCACACAATATAAATGAAAGCTATTGTTAGTGAGTAATTATCCCCTAATGGATTGTAAGGCAGTATTTGGCACTTAGTGATTCAGTCCCTGTGCAACAGGGCAATTGCAGTAATTGTTACAGTGATTTCAAATGACAGCTCGACAGTGTTGAATATTTAAATAAACAGCTGGGCGGGAAACCTAATGAGCTGGGGGGAGAAAAAGAGTGACTTTTGAACTTTAAAAGCGACCGAGAAAGCCATAGCTAATTCAGCATTTTATTATTCAGAGGGAAACCAAGATTGTTTAAACTGACTACATTGGGGGTCTTAGGGATGAATGTGTTCGCATGGGCTCTGTGAGCGGACAGGTCACTGCCACGGAATCCTGGATCCTGTGCAGATCTTCAGAGGCACCAACAGAGCCTTCTATTCCTATTTTCCTGGTTAGATGAGAAGCTGACCCAAGACGAAATGTCAAGCTTCAGCCTCGAGCTGAGTTGAACTTACTCTTGTGATAGTTGGGAAGCCTGCATTTGCCCTCTGACATCCCGAGTTAGCGTGGCAAAATTAGATTGAGGTGGCAAAATAGAATTTGCCGCTTCAACATACCCACTGTGTTCCCTGGCCAGCATCCCTGTCTCCGGCTTGCTGCAGTGCTCCAGTGAAGCTCAGCACAAGCTGGAAGAACAGCATCTCATTTTCCACTTGGGAACTCTACAGCCTCTTGGACTCAATGCCGAGTTCAGCAATTTTAGGCTTGAGGCGCCTTCTCCATGTCCTTACCCCAGCTCCCACACACCAGGCCTTGTTATCACATGGTCTGCTATTCCACTCAACCCATTGTTAATTGTCCCCATTAGTAGCTATTCATTTTCCCAGGCTAGTTGTTATCCATTGCTTTGGCTGTCCAATTGTTCTTCTCTCTCTTTAGGCTCTATCTCCACCTATCATTTACTCCTTACCTCCTCCTCCTCCCCCCCCCCCCCCAGCCTATCTTGTATAAAAACCTAATTTTTCCTGTCTACCATCAGTTCTGGACATGAAACATTTACTCTGATTTCTCTCCACAGATGTTGCCAGACCTGCTGAACTTTTCCAGCAATTTCTGTTTTTGTTTCTGATTTCCAGCATCCTCAGTTCTTTCGTTTTTTATTCGGGTAAAATGGAAGTGTTGGCATTTCTTGGCTGTTGCCCAGGTCAAGACAATAGAGATCTTTTTAATACCAAGGACCACTGATCCCGCTGTGAAAGCCCATCCAGGATGAGGCACAGGAAGGCTACCAATGCTCCAGTGGAGAGGCAAGGGTTGAGAGACAGGGCTGGGGTTAGGTACTCGGAGCATATACGAGTCCATAGATTTTCTAGGTAATAAAAAATTATGATTAGATTACTTACAGTGTGGAAACAGGCCCTTCGGCCCAACAAGTCTATGCCGACCCGCCGAAGCGCAACCCACCCAGACCCATTCCCCTACATTTACCCCTTCACCTAATACTATGGGCAATTTACCGTGGCCAATCCAACCTGCATATTTTTGGATTGTGGGAGGAAACCCACGCAGTCACAGGGAGAATATGCAAACTCCACACAGAAGGTCGCCTGAGGTGGGAATTGAACCCGGGTCTCTGGCGCTGTGAGGCAGCAGTGCTAACCACTGTGCCACCGTGCCGCCTGTTCACAATGCTGTGTGCTTCTGGACTGCAGCCTGAAACTTGTCAGCACATTCCATTCTCCACAGTTCCATTGCCCAAGAAAAGTTGAATGCTGAGTGATCACATTTTCAGTTTGCTCAAACAATCAGACCTTGTGGCCCTGAACAGATGGGGGAAAGAAAATGCTAGAAGAAATTTATTGTGATCTCTCTTCAAACCACGCACTTCTTTGAGGCCGGTAATATGATTGTGCCTTACAGCCTTCAGGGTCAACAGGCTTCCATATTTGCAGGTGGATGATGCAGTGGAATAAATTCCATTTCTTGTAAATGGGACTTTTTTTTTGGCATACTGTAACAAAAGAAGGCCATTCAGCCCCTCGATTCAATGGTTCAATTGATTCTGGAATGCACTCATTGATGGAGCTTCCACAGATCCTTTGACTCAAAACTTCCAAAGATTCCCATGGAACAGTTTCTCAGTTTTATTCCTGAGCATGTGATCCAGCCAGGAGAAAGCACCGTGAATTAATTGTATATAGCTCAATCAGCTCTCACTCTGCTAAACTCCATAGGATCAGTCCATTTTACTCAATCTCATCTCACAGGTCAGTTCTCTCATATGAGAAATTCCACTTAGTGAACACATTGCTTCCTCTCAAAGGCAGAGGTATCCTTCCTTGGGTAAGGAGACTAAATTCATACGCAATCCTTCAGCTGTAAGGGTTAAGTTAGTTTAGTTGGCTGGATAGCTGGTTTGCCCCACCAAACTCATCTCCACATACCTTGATACTGTGTGATTCACCCCTGGTCCAGGAACTCCCTACCTATGTTCGGGACACTACACATGCCCCCCCCCCCCACCTTTGTTTCCTCGGCCCCCAGCGCCTCATTTTCACCATGGGCATCCAGTCCCTATACACCTCCATCTGCCATGATGAAGGCCTCCAAGCCCTCAGTTTCTTCCTCTCCTGGTGTCCCCACCAGTACCCCTCCACTGGCACTGTCATTCATTTGGCTGAACTGGTCCTTACCCTCAATAATTTCTCCTTTGAATCCTCCCACTTCCTGAAGACCAAAAAGTTAGCCATGGAGACCCATATGGGCCCCAGCTATGCCCCTCTCTTTGTCGAGTACGTGGAACAGTCCATCTTCCACAGTTACACCAGCACCATACCCCACCTTTTCTGCCATTATATTGATGACTGTATTGACACCACCTCACATGAGGAGGTTGAACAGTTCATCAACATCACCAACACATCCCACCCCGAACTTAAGTTCACCTGGACCATCTCAGACACCTCCTTCCCCTTCCTGGACCTCTCCATCTCCATCAACAGTGACTGACTCAACACAGACATCTTCCACAAGCCCACCAACTCCCACAGCTACCTAGACTCCACATCCTACCACCCTGCCTCCTGTAAAAACACTATCCCTTATTCCTAATTTCTCCACCTCCCAGGAGGATCAATTCTGCCACAGAACACACAGATGGCCTCCTTCTTCAAAGACCACAATTTCCCTCCCACCTGATTGACAATGCCCTCCAGTGCATCTCATCCACTTCCCGCACCTCCGCCCTCGAACCCCACCCCTCCAACCGCAACAAGGACAAACGCCCTGGTCCTCACCTTCCACCCTACCAACCTTCATTTAGTATCATCCTTTGCCATTTCTGCCACCTACAAACAGACCCCACCACCAGAGATATATTTCCCTCCACTATCCTATCTGCTTTCTGTAAAGATCATTCCCTTTGTGACTCTCTTGTCTGGTCCACACTCCCCACCAATTCACTCTCCCCTCCCAGCACCTTCCCCTGCCACCACAGGAATTGCAAAACTTGCCCCCACAACTTCCCCCTTACCTCCATCTAAGACCCCAAAGGAGCCTTCCACAACCATCAGAGTTTTGCCTGCACTTCCACATGTCATTTACTATATCCATTGTTCCTGATGAGGTCTCCTCTACACTGGGGAGACAGGACGCCTACTCGCAGAGCACTTCAGAGAACATCTTTGGAACACACGCACGAAACAACCCCACCGCCCCGTGGCCAAATACTTCAACTCCCCCTCCCAATCTGCCAAGGACATACAGGTCCTGGGCCTCCTTCATTGCCACGTCCTAACCACCTGACACTTGGAAGAAGAACGTCTCATCTTCCACCTTGGGACCCTCCAACCCCAGGGCATCAATGTGGATTTCACCAGTTTCCTCATTTCCCCTCTCCCCACCTTATCCCAAATCCAACTTTCCAACTCGGAACTACCCTCATGACCTGCTCTACCTGTCCATCTTCCTTCCCACCTGTCCGCTCCATCCTCCTTCCTGACCTATCACCCCTACCCCCACCTCCATCTACCTATTGCACTCTCAGCTACCTTTCCCCCCAGCCTCAGCCCCAGCCCCTCTCATTTATCTCTCCACCTCCCTGGCTCACAAGCCTCATTCCTGATGAAAAGCTATGGCCCAAAATATCATTTCTCCCACTCCTTGGATGCTGCCTGACATGTTGTGCTTTTCCAGCACCCCACTCCCAACTCTGATCTCCAACATCTGCAGTCCTTACTTTCTCCGAGCTGGTTTACTATGCATGGTGGCACCAACAATTCAGGTTCAATTCCTGCACAGGCTGAGGTTATCATGAAGGACTCTCCTTCTAAACTTCATCCCTTACCTGAGGCATTGTAATGCTCAGGTTAAACTCACCATCAAATGTCTTCCTAATGAGGGAGAAGCCCTATTGTCCTCTGGCTCTATGGTGACTTTAGCTGTGGTTGTATCCAATTCCTACATGACTGGGGCAAGAATTCCTTACTTTTACACTCCAGTATCTGTAGTCTCCCCAAACACACTGCCTCCCACCTCCCAAACTTCCCTGTCTTAATTGTTTGATGCACCATATGTTAACATGAATAGATTTGTTCCCAGGAACACCCAAGCCAAACTGAAATCTTTTATCCTATCCAGTGGTGGTAATCCAATAATGTGTAATGCATTTACAAATCTTATACTTGCACAATTATCTGTCCACAATACTTCAGTTCACATTGTATTTTATCAGCCCTTTTTGTACGTGATTTTTTTGTTACAAATACCCACATCCACATTAATAATGGAAATTGCCTCTCAGTGCGGAACTAAGCGGGTGCTGAATTGTCAGAGGTCGGACCTTGTAGATGAGCCATTAAAGCAAACCTCCATCAAATGGGTGTAAAAGATCTATCTATATGGGACAATGTGAGGAGAGGACAGTATTTACCTAGACTTTTAGCTGGCATGTGGAAAAGTCTTGCTGGTCATTTACATAATTAATTGATCGAGGGAGCTTGCTGCGGGCAAATTAGGTGCTGAGAGTTACAACATGACAACAGTGATAACTCTCCAAAAGTACTTAATTGGCTATAAAGTGCTTGGGCATGCCCTGAGCGTGTGAAAGGCAACATATACACGCAAGTCTTTCTATATAAATACAAGTACGCTCTGTACTTTTGCCCAACAGGTTAGACTTTTTTTGGTTCAGATAATAATTCCAATGATATGACGTGCAGAGAGAAAATAATATTGGTCCGTGTAGAAATGCTGTACATAAACAGACTCGCGTTCTCTTAAAATAATTGCTTAGAATTAGCTCGAATATGATAAGCATTAGCTATTATGAGTGTAATGGAATGCCATCGAGGAAAAGGTTCTAAACTGTACTGTCCATAATAAATCTTGCAGCCATTAATAACTATCACATGGAGATGGCCTTTAGAGGCAGTTGGATGGTCAGCACTAAAAATGACAACACTGACATATTTCACTTTCTTTCACAGTTACCATTAATACATACTTATTTTCAAAACCCATGATACAAAGAATGATCATTAATTATCATCCACAACAAATAATCAGCTAATCAGTCAATTTGAGCTGGTTTTGGTTGAGATGGGAACATTGGGTAGGCTACCGGGAGAACAATCCGCTTTTAGAGTCATAGGGTCATAGAGATGTACAGCATGGAAACAGACCCCTCGGTCCAACCCGTTCAGGCCGACCAGATATCCCAACCCAATCTATTCCCACCTGCCAGCATCCGGCCCATATCCCTCCAAACCCTTCCTATTCATATACCCATCCAAATGCCTCTTAAATGTTGCAATTGTACCAGCCTCCACCACTTCCTCTGGCAGCTCATTCCATACACGTACCACCCTCTGCGTGAAAAAGTTGCCCTGTAGGTCTCTTTTATATCTTTCCCCTCTCACCCTAAACCTATGCCCTCTAGTTCTGGACTCCCCCACCCCAGCGAAAAGACTTTGCCTATTTACCCTATCCATGCCCCTCATAATTTTGTAAACTTCTATAAGGTCACCCCTCAGCCTCCGAATTTGAGCTGCTGGATTTTTTAAATAAATGAGTACCTGCAAAAGTTGGTTAAGATTGGTTACCATTTGATCCGTCAAATTCTCGCCCTGCTATATTTGCCAATATGTAAAAATACTGGAGTAATGCTCATTACTGTGAGGTATCTCAATCATTGTTCTCTTTACTTAGGTCTGAGATCCTACAATTATTTGTAACTTGTATCTATGGTAGCCCCTCATCACAAGCAGCGGTTGCATGTCGAGAGCAGTGATTTTGGTCTTCTCAATCTTACTGTGATCTCCAGGATGGATTGAGAAATGGAAGGAATCCACTTCAAGGGGTGAGGCATGGTGAATGACAGCAAAGTAGTTAGTAACAAGGGGACATTCTTCACTTCAGCTCCACATGAAATGCTACAAATATTCCGGGGGTGGAAATTGATCAGTGCAATATTTGTAAGAAAAATTATGCTCAAAATACCTCTGCTTGGTATTCTAGTGAACTTACTAAGTCATCTAAAAATATAAAAGTTAACCAATGCCTGGAATAGCACAGAGAGGAATTTTATGGTAAATGAAATGGCATATTTGCTCCTCCCTTGGTTTCTGCAGCTTCAGATGGCATGGCCTCATGATCTGAAATTCCTACGCGTGTCCAGCTCTCTACCTCATTTTCCTCTTTTAATAGACTCCTTAAAATCCAACTATTTTTTAGTCAAGCATCTAGCCATGAGACGTAATATCTCCCTACATCGCTGTGTTTCATACTTTATAATGCTCCTGTCAAGGGGCTTCAGGTATTTCATTATACAGTATTGAGGTTGCTATATAAATATAAGTTGTTGTTGACCCATCAGGCTTAAAGAATTACTTGCATTTATAGACACCTTTCACACCTTGGGACATTCCAAAATGCCTTATACCCAATGAAGTTTTACTCTTGAAGGGCAGCCATTGTTTGTATCTGTGGAAACTATTTCAAACTATCATTTTGCTATGAAGGGCTTTCTATTCCTGCAGTAATTTCAGGTATTACCATAATGTCATTGAGACTAGACTAAAATGTAGGTCTTAAAGTATAAACTGGATTTCAAAAAGTAATCTATCCTTAGGCAGGATGCAGTCTGATCTATCTGACCAATAAGAAATACTGAGACACATTTTGCAACAACTGCTTATCGTAACTTTCATATTGCAATGTTTGTGTTAATCAGCCCCACTCCCTTAATTTCCATCGAAATATCAGTCAGAGTGGTTGTTCTGTTTGAACTCTGTATCTTCTCTCATCCACTTTAAATGAAACCTTTGTAACTACGAGCTAAAAGATTAGATCCAGAATGTATCTTAGATAAGACATTTTCTTAGCTTTATGTAGATGGACAAACATTTGCCATGTATATTGATTCTATTTGGTTTAAAAAAAATGTTACCAGCTTATCTTGCACACACTGTTCACAGTAGATTGGAGGTTACACTGCTTTATAATAACATGTAACAGACTATCTATTCTTCCACCATTGAGCAGAAGACGGAAGGGGGCTAATGTTGTGCTTTTTTTAAAGAAAAGCGGCAAAAAAAAGCCAGGGAGCAATAGGCCAGTGAGCCTGACAGCAGGGGTTTGGTAAGTTGTTGGAGGGGATTCTGGGAGACCAGGATTTGTATGTACAGTGTTTGGAAAGGTTAAAACAATGACTGCAGATGCTGGAAACCAGATTCTGGATCAGAGTGGTGCTGGAAAAGCACAGCAGTTCAGGCAGCATCTGAGGAGCAGGAAAATCGACATTTCAGGCAAAAGCCTGAAGGGCTGTGCTTTTCCAGCACCACTCTGATCCAGTATTTGGAAAGGCAAGGACGGTATAGGGACAGTCAGAAAGGCTTTGTGTGTCGAAAATCATATGTCTCAAACTTGATTTGAGTTTTTTGAAGAGGTGGCCAAGAAGACAGATGAAGGAAGAGCTATAGACATTGTCTACGTGGTATTCAGCAAGGCTTTTGACAAGGTTCCATATGATAGACTGGTTATTAAGGTTAAATCACATGGTATCGAGGGAGAGCTAGCCAATTGGCTTGACAGTAGGGAGCAAGAGCTTGGTGGTAAGGGATTGTTGTTCGGACTGGAGGCCTGTGGCGAGAAGAGCTGGGACCAGTGTTGTTTGTCATTTATATAATCGATGTGGATGAGAATATAGGAAGCATGGTTAGTAAGTTTGAAGATGACACTAAAATTGGTGGTATGGTGGACATCGAAGAAGGTTATCTAACAGCATAAAGAGATCTTGAACAACTGGGCCAAGGGGCCAAGGAATGGCAAATAAATTTTAATTTAGATAAATGCAAGGCGTTGAATTTTGGTAAAACAAACAAAGGCAGGACTTACAAGTTAATGGTAGGGCCCTGGAAAGTGTTGTCGAACAGACAGACCTAGGGGTGCAGGTACGTAGATCCATGAAAATGGCATCATGGTTTAACAAGGCATTTGGCACAGTTGCTTTCATCAGTCAGAGCATTGTGTTTAGGAGTTGGGAGGTCATGTTTTAGCTGTACGAGGCATTAGGGGAGGCCATGTTTGCTGTACTATGTACAGTTCTGGTCGCCCTGTTATAGGAATAATGTTTTTAACCTGGAAGGGGTACAGGAATATTTACAAGGATGTTGCTAGGACTGAAGGGTTCGAGTTGTAGGGAGAGGCTAGATGGAGTGGGGCTTTTTTCCCTCGTGCATAAGAGGTTGAGGGATGACCTTATAAAGGTTTATAAAAACTTGAGAGGCATAGATAAGGTCAGTAGCCAAGGCCATTTCCCCAGGGTAGGGGAATCCAAAACTAAAGGGCACAGGGTTACAGTGAGAGGGGAAAGATTTAAAAGGGACCTGCGGGGCAATTGTTTCACGCAGAGGCGATGTGTATATGGAATGAACTGCTAGAGGAAGTGGTAGATAGAGTACAATTACAACATTTAAAAGACATTTGGATAGGTACATGAATAAGAAAGGTTTAGAGGGATATGGACCAAAAGCAGGCAAATGGCACTAGTTCAGCTTAAGAAACATGGTTGATATGACTGAGTTGGAAGGGTCTGTTTCCATGCTGTATGACTCTATAACTCTAAATGATGGCTGGAGGCAATACCTGCAGATACATAGATACCTATTGCTGTTCTGCTGACAGTTGGGATGTAGGTTGGTAATGGCTTATAAATTTATGTCTTCTGGTCCCCCTGACCAACATCAGGTTACCAACATCAGGCGAAAGCAAAAGAAACCAACAAGCATTTATTTAAAAAATTCAAATCCTGTCGATGGGTTCACTATCTGTTTGGATGTCTTTTGAGCTGTTTCATAGTGTTTGATGCAAACTTTGAATGGGTGATACTTTTAAGTCTGACCAACATCTTGTTTATCAATGGCCAGATATTTTGTTCATGTGACGTGTCACAAACAATATTAAAATTCAAACTCAGCATGCATTTTCTTAATCAAGTTCACCCGGTGATTTAAATGGAATAGGTTGGAAAATATTTTGAAAGTCGTTCGCTACCCGGGTTAGAGAGACCTTGGCTGGCACGAGTTGCTGTTTTAACTTATATGTTCTGTGTTTCTTTGCTAGGCACGCCCCAAAGGAGAAGGCCTGACCCCTTACCAGGGCAAGAAACGCTGCTTTGGTGAATACAAGTGCCCTAAGTGTAAGAGGAAATGGATGAGCGGTAACTCATGGGCCAACATGGGCCAGGAATGCATCAAGTGCCACATCAACGTTTACCCCCACAAGCAGGTACTCACCCTAACCTTGACACTGAGCTAATCACACATCACCAGTTACAGCTCCTTGGCCATTAGACAACATAAAGCAACTACTGGGTTCCCTGGCAAACTTCGCTCCCCTCTGAGGGAGCCCTCAACTTGCGTTGAGCTACTGAAGTTCCTTGCCTTACTCGCTTAAATTTCACCCAGTCCAATGGGCCAATTCACAGGAGGGTAGCTTTGAGAAAAGTTACCGATGTGCAAGTTGTTGAACCCCCTCCTCCCTGGACAAAAGTCAAGGAAGGACTTGCATTTATATAGCGTCCATCTCAATCTTGGGATCTCCCAAAGTACTGTAACAGCCTATCAGATATTTGGAGGTGCAGTCACTGCTGCAATGTCGGTAATGTGGTCACCTGTTTAAGCAAAGCAAGCTCCCACAAGCAGCCATGAGATAAATCCCCCATAATCTGTTTTAGTGACATATATCGAGGGATAAAAATTAGCCAGGAAACTGGGAGAAATGCATTGCCATTTTTCAAATAATCAAACCATTGTTTTTTTGTCTAACTGAAGAAATAGATCGTAGTTGATTTGATGTCTCATTTGAAAGATGGCATTTCTGACAGTGCAGCACTCCTTCGGACCTGCAGAGGCTGTCAGTCCAGATAATGTGCACAAGTCTGTACCATGGGGCTTAAACCCAGAACGTTAGGCCAAATGATAGCTACAACTGACAGTTACTGTGGAAGGGAGGGCGTTGGTTAGTTCAATCAGCTGGATGGCTGGTTTGCAATGCAGAATGATGCCAACAGTGTGGGTTCAGTTCCCATACCGGCTGAGGTTGCCATGAAGGACCCTCCTCCTGCCTGAGGCATGGTGACCCTCAGGTTAAACCACCACTAGACATCTCCCTCTAATGGGAGAGCAGCCCTACGGCCTGTTAAGACGATGGAGACTTTACCTTTTTAAAGGTTGTCATGATATGGAGTTGCCGGTGTTGGATTGTGAAATTTCTTCACAATCACCTGATGAAGGAGCGTCGCTCCGAAAGCTAGTGCTTCCAAATAAACCTGTTGGACTATAACCTGGTATTGTGTGATTTTTAACCTTTTTAAAGAGGAAGAATCCAGATAAGGGGGAGAAACTTAAATGAGCAATGTGGATAGATTTTTCTCAGAATGGGAAATTGAAACATTTTGCTGTTAGCATTCTCCAGGTGAATGATTGAATCTTTGCTCGTGTCTCTTCCTCGAATATTTGATTAGATTAGATTACTTACATTAGATTAGATTACTTACAGTGTGGAAACAGGCCCTTCGGCCCGACAAGTCCACACTGACCCGCCGAAGCGCAATCCACCCATACCCCTACATTTACCCCTTTAACCTAACACTACGGGCAATTTAGCATGGCCAATTCACCTGACCCGCACATCTTTGTGACTGTGGGAGGAAACCGGAGCACCCGGAGGAAACCCACGCAGACACGGGGAGAATGTGCAAACTCCACACAGTCAGTCACCTGAGTCGGGAATTGAACCCAGGTCTCTGGCGCTGTGAGGCAGCAGTGCTAACCACTGTGCCACCGTGCCGCCCATTGACCTCAATATTGACCTCAATAAACCAAAGGTTTCCTCATGCAGTCGGAATAGGGGCAATGTGTTTCTCGAGTTAGTCTGGTCTGAGTTGCAGAACAGATTGGCAGAGAGCTGGGGCTAGGTGACTGTGCATCACAGTTGGACAATGTGTAAGGCACAGTTTGATGTCATGGAAGCCACTATTTTTAGCAAAGACAAAGCAAACCCTGTCAAACTAGGGCAACTGGGTTCACCCTCTGATCCTAAAGCTCTATTGACATGAAAACCAAAGAGCAATGAGTCCCTGTCATTTCAGGACAGACTTTTAATCTTCCGAAACTTTTGGGTGATCCATTCAATAAGTGTGAGAGACACCTGGTGGTACAGAAATATATGACAAACTTTTATCTAATTTTGCCCTACACACCACAAACACTATCTTCAAGGAATTCCTTGTTAAGTGTCTGATAATGCGTACCACATGGAAGGAAATTGTGATTCAGGAAAAAGGTCTGGTAGGTTTATGACAAAATTGCTGCTGTAGTCACCCTTATAGTGTCCTCTTGGATATATAGCAGTCTTGACTGTGAAACAATCAACCGTTGAAAAAAGTAACAAAAAACAAATATAGTCATTTTAATCCCCCTATTTGTACATGTTATGGCACAGGTCTGGGGCTTGAACCTAGAACTTCCGTTCCTAAGGTAGGGATACTACTATGCCACAAAAACTTCCAGCAGGCAATTATATAGTGACTTTAGCAACGCGGGAGTGTCCACAGGTATGAGAAAATTTGACACCAAGTCACACAAAGAGATATCAAAGTTAAAAATCACACAACACCAGGTTATAGTCCAACAGGTTTATTTGGAAGCACTAGCTTTCGGAGCGACGCTCCTTCATCAGGTGGTTCATCAGGAGCAGCGCTCCGAAAGCTAGTGCTTCCAAATAAACCTGTTGGACTATAACCTGGTGTTGTGTGAATTTTAACTTTGTACACCCCAGCCCAACACCGGCACCTCCAAATAAAGAGATATCAAAGCAAGTGATCAATGGCTTGATCATGTAGATAGTTTTTAAGGAGCACTGGGAGAAATGCCCTTTTTCAAATAGTGTCAAGCAATCTATCTTTTTACTTACCTGAGAGAGTAGGTGGGATGTTGATTTCACAGTCCATTTCTTTTATTTATTGAAGCTCTGCATGTTGGGACATCAGCCTTTTTTTGGTCAATGCGGTTGACCTTTAACTTGTTTCTGGGTGGCTCAAAAAGAATTGATGTGGTAGAGATGGGGAGCTGAAGCAATCAAGCTGAGGAAACCATACCTCTGTTTGTTGAAGGGATTTTGTTAAAAGGTTTTGATCGCAGACTTTCCCAGAACTGGTGAAAGTTCATGGTTTTTATTTGCTTCCTGGAGAAGTAATAAATAGCCCAGTATTTCCCTTGCAAACTGTGAGGATACAGATAAATGTGTTTCCCTTTGGGTCCCACAATTTCATACTAAAGAAATCAGGATGATGTAAAACATCCCATGGAAACTTCAAAAACAAGGCTCAGGGGAATTCTCCTTGGTGGTCTAGCCAATGTTTTATCACTAGCACAGATGGTACAGTCACTATTTATTGCTGAAAACAAAAATTGAAGAAAATTGTAGCGGGCCAGACAGCATCCATGGAGAGACAGCAAGCTAACATTTTGAATATAGTCATCAGGACAGCATTTATATACTAGTTGGGGGCTGTGTGTGTGATGGAGTGCTGGGGGAGAAAGGGCATAAATGCTGTACCCTCCACACTTCACGTCAGCTCTGATGAAGAATCCTTTAGACTTGAAACATTAGCTTGCTCTCTCTCTATAGATGCTGTCTGAGTCACTGTGATTCCCAGCATTTTTTGTTTCCAGTACAGATTCCAGCATCTGCAGTAATTTGCTCCGACTATCTCATTGCTGTTTGGGAACTTGCTGTCAGCTGTCACATTTCCTTCCATTCAACAATGACTACATTTCAGAAACACGTCATTAATTGTAAAATGCTTTGTGGTGTCTGCCTGGTGTGAATAGTGCTGCAAAAAAACAAGCTTTCTTTTAAAATCTATACTTTTAAGATACATATTGTGAAGGGCAAGCAATGCAAAAGACTTAAAAGATTAACTTTATCTCCCTCATTTGCTTTTGTTTTAATGATTATATCCACAACAATAAGGAAGAAAGAACTTGCATTCATATGGTGCCTTTCACAGCCACAGAATGTCTCAATTAATTTCGCAGCCAATGAAATGTACTTCCATCCTCCCACTTCCTTAAGACCAAAGGGGTAGCTATGGGTACCCACATGGGCCCCAGCTATGCCTGTCTCTTCATCGGGTACATGGAACAGTCCACCTTCCATAACTACACCCTCACCATTCTCCATCTTTTCCTCCACTACTTCGATGACTGTATCAGTGCCACCTCGTGCTCCCAAGAGGAGGTTGAACAATTCGTCAACTTCACAAACACCTTCCACCCTGACCTCAAGTTCAACTGGATCATCTTGTACACCTCCCTCCCCTGGAGCTCTCCGTCTTCATCTCTGGCACCCTTCAACCTCACCCCTCCAACCACAAGAAGGATAGAACCCCCCTGGTCCTCACCTTCCACCCCAGCAACCTCCAGGTGCATCAAATCATTGTCCTCCATTTCTGCCACCTACAGTCAGACCCTACCACCAGAGATATATTTCCCTCCCCACCTCTATCAGCATTCTGCAGATACCATTCCCTCCACGTCTCCCTCATTAGGTCCACATCCCCCCTGCCAACCTACCCTCCACTCCTGGTACCTTCCCTTGCCACCGCAAGAGGTGTAAATCCTGCGCCCATACCTCCCCATTACCTCCATCCAAGGCCACAAAGGATCCTTCCACATCTGACAGAGATTTTCCTGCACAACCAAACACCTCATCTCCTGTGTCAGTTTCTCTCAAAGTGGTCTCCTCTACATCGGGGAGACAGGACACCAACTTACAGAATGTTTCAGGGAACATCTCTGGGATGCATGCACTGAAAAACCCCACTTGGCTGACCACTTCAACTCCCTCTCCCACTCCGCCAAGGACATGCAAGTCCTGGGCCTCATCCACCGCCAAATCCAAACCATATGACGTCTGGAGGAAGAACGCCTCATCTTCCACCATGGGACCCTCCAACCACACATCTTCAACGTCAATTTCACCAGTTTCCTCATCTCCCCTACCCCCCACCACATCCCAGATCCAACCCTCCAACCGGCACCGTCCTCTTGAACTGTCCTACTTGTCCGTCTTCTTTCCCACCTATCCACTCCACTTTCCCCATCAACCTACCACCATCAGCCCCAACTCTATCTACCTATCATCTTACAAACTACCTTCTCCCCCAGCCCCGCCTCCACCCTCCTATTTATATCTCAGCCCTCTTCCTCCCCCACCTCCCCCACCTCCATATTCCTGATGATGGGTTTATGCCCGAGATATTAGTTCTCCTGCTCCTTGGATTCTGCCTGACCGGCTGTGCTTTTCCAGCAGAACACTTTTTACTTTCTGTAACTCCAAATGTGCTTCTTTGTGAAAGGTGGATGAACCTTATCTAATGCAAACTTATTATTGAATTGAACCTCATTCATTTATTGGTGGTATGGTGGTAATGTCACTGGCTGAGTAATTTAGGCATCTTATGTCCTTTAGGGAAGGAAATCTGCCATCCTTACCCAGTCTGGCCTACATGTGACTCCAGACTCTCAGCAATGTGGTTGGCACTGCATGTCCTGTAAAGAGGTTTAGGAAGTCACTCCGTTCAAGAGAAATTAGTGAAGTGCAACAAACACTGACAACTCCTGCACTCCGGAAAGTATTTAAAAAAAAACTTAGTTTGGCTAATGGGGACAGTTGAGAAAAAAAAACTTGCATTTACAGACCGCCTTTCATGTCTACAGCACACCCTGAAGTATTTTACAACTTATGACATAGTCAAGGCTGTAACGTAGGAAGAGATGACCGATGACACCTCCAATTTATGCACAGCAAGTTCCCACAAGCAGCATTGTAATAATAATCAGATAATCTGTTCTAGTGGTATTGATTGAGGGATAAATTTTAGCAAGGAGACCGGGCAGAATTCTCCTGGTCCTTCTTGAAATGCAGTGATGGAATCTTCATTTCCATTTGAGAGAGGGGACATGGTTTCAGTTTGACATCTCACCAATAAATGAATGGAGTTTGATCAAATAATAATTTATATTAAATAGGGTTCATCTAGGTTTTACAAAGAGAGCATCTCCAACAATGCAGCACTCCATTGGTGCTGGACCAGTGTGTCAGTCTTGAGCGTTATGCTCAAGTCCTGTAGCAGGAGTTGAACCCACAACCTTCGACTCAGGCCTGAGTCACAGCTGATAATCATTAATGTCTCTCAGTTAAATAACAAAATATTCAAAACACTCGCCCCTATCCTGCACTGACATGCAGAGTCATACAACCTAGTAAGGAGGCCATTTGGTCCATTGTTCCTGTGCTGGTTCACGTCTGTTCCTATACACAGGCCTCCTGTACCAACATGGTGAATGGTGGAGGTAGTGGATGGATGTGAAAGAAAGAAATTGATGGTGGGAGCCAAGGAAACAAGACTCTTGGGAATAGCAGACTTGCAAACCTTTTCAGTAGCACATTTCATAAAGAAGAGGGAATATAGTGTATAATCTGTGTATGTTCCTATTTCTATCTATGTTTCTCCAGTTGTAGAGTTTTTATAGTAACTGACGTGTTTGTGCTGTTGTGCTCCAGTGCTTTGTGACAATTTTTGAGCACAAAAAACATGTGTCTGCCCAGATCTTTTTGATTTTGCCTCACATTTGGAGGATGAGGAGGGAAAACTTGTAAAAGGAGGCAAAGGATTTCCTGTGTAACAGAAGGTGGGTGAAGGGAGTTTGACATCAGACAAAACTAAAGCATCCTGTTGCAGACTGCCATTGATTGGAGCATAGAGACAGCTCTTCTGTCCTTTCAATTTGACAGGACCATAGTGTGTGTGGCACAGGGGAAGGAGAAATACCCATGAGACAAGTAAATGCTCTTACCTAATGCACAAATCTGGGATCAATTAGTAGCCATGAAAAGAACTTAATGGAAAAGCAATTTGTTAGAATTTAAAATCACTGTTGCTTAGGTGAAAAAGGCTCAGATAAAACACACCATGAATGTTAAAATGAGATTATTCTAATGTCAAGGAGATTCATGTATCAGTTTGCTTATAAATAGTAGAAAAAGATTAGTACAACTTCAGCGCTCTATAAAAGTGTAATTTTTTGTAAGAAAGCATGGGTATCTTCTAATGACAAAGGTGCTTGATGGTTTAATGAGTCTATTCAGCATAGTCCCACTAGTACGATTAGATTTGTCTTTGTATCCTGAAAGACTGATGTTATTCTATATCTGGGCTGCCAGAAGAGTTTTGGCTGTGTCTTATAAAAAAAACAGTGGTTTCCTAATGAAAGATTAACATCAATGATGCAGCCAACTGCTGCTTGTGGTTTTGTGCAATGATATATATAGAACGTATGTAGCACCTTTAACATAGAAAAGTGTGCCCTGATGCATGAAAGGAAGCAAGGGCATGTGATCAAAAATGTGTTCCAACAGGTAGATTTCAAGCTCCAACACAAAGGAGGAGAGAGAGAAGCACAGATCATATTCTAAAAGAATTAAAAATGGTGATCTTGAAATTTAGAGCTGGGGCATGTGTGTAAATGTTTGCTATGCCTTTATACATAGCAAAAAGTCTAAAGACACTTGGGTGCATGAGTAGAGCAGGTGATGGATGAGGGAGATATTAGATAAATAATGGGACTGTTCAGGTTGTATAGGCTGGGTTGTGAAATATATTCAAGGCTGCAATAGCCAGATTTTTAATCAGGAAGGGAATCAAGGGTCATATGGAAAGGCAGGAAAGTGGTGCTGAGGAATATCAGATCTAGAGGTGGTGGAGCAGAGGGTTAGATAGGGTGGACAGTGAGAGCCTTTTTCCTCAGATGGTGAAGGCTAACATGAGGGGACAAAACTTTAAATTGAGGGATGATAGATTTAGGATGGATATCAGGGGTAGTTTCTTACTCAGGGTATTAGGGGCATGGAACGGCCTGCCTGCAACAGTAGTAGATTCGCTGACGTTAAGGGTATTTTAATGGGCTTTGGACATACATATGGATGATAATGGAACGGTGTGCGTTAGATGGGCATCAGATTAATTTCACAGGTCGGCGCAAGATCAAGGGCCAAAGGGCCTGTACTGTGCTGCAACATTATGTGTTCTATGAATAGCCTATTTCTGCCCTTGGACCTTATGGTCAGTGAAGGTTGAGGTATTTGAGAGAGGAAGGTGATGTAGTGAGGCTGAGGTTTTCGTCAGAGAATTTCAGAGTTTACTGGGGTGGAGGTGCTAGCAACTACAGTAGAACAGATGGAAAGATGCTGCAAAGACAAGGAAATGGGAGTTGAAACTGAGAAGAGGAGTTTAAGAAATCTCACAGGGTGGAGTGAGCAAATTTGCTGTCCATATCGGAAATAAACCCACGATGAAGCAAAAATGATGGCAACAAATTCAAGAAAGATAACTGCCATATTATGTTTCATTCTGTCTCTACCATGAGAAAACTTGCAAAATTTGATTGAAACATTAAACAAGTGTAAAGGTGACACTCTTTCTCTTTTTGGATCTGGTAATATCTAATGAGTTAAGTTTAATAAATTAACTCAGTAAAAGCTCTACTAGGAAGCAATGAGATGGTAGAATTTCTCATTCAGTTTGGTAGTGAGAAACATGGGTCAGAAACAACTGTGCTAAACTTAAATTGGAAAGGAATGAGGGCCGAGTTGGCTGGAGTGCACCAGATAAGAAGTTTAGCAGAAAAGACAGTTAAGGAGCAATAGCAAATGTTTAAGGACATCGTTCATGACTCAATGGGGATAAAAGAGTCAGGCAGAGTTAAACCAATAAAATCTCAGTAAGAACCCTTAGGGAAAACAAACTATTTTGACTAGTGCTCCAGGCCATACTGGAACACAATGACAGAAAATTTGATAGAATCATGGGTAGGTCACACACAAAGGAGAACCACAGCAGTTAGAGCAGACAGGGCAGGTCAGTGATGTTGTGAAGGTCAGAGTAAGTTATGATTTTGTGATGAACTGGATATAGAATTTGAAGCTTAATGGAAGATAAAGCAGAATAGACAAGTCATCCCGAGCGTGGGGCTGGGAGGTCTCTGCATGAGGTCTCTGCGTAAGCTCAATGAGATGGATTTGACCTTGCCAATGTTTTGCCCTGGTCGAAGCTCTGACTCTTTCACAAAACAGGACAGTAGGATAAAAGGTGGGGCCACCATATCACTGGACTTTAAGAATGTGTAAAATGTGACAAAGATCCCATTGTAGGAGGCAGCAGGCGAACAATCAAATCTTTATCTTGCGTCACCTGGTATGAACTCAAAAGATCTGTTGACAAGGCACCAGAGTGTTCCATGTGGCACCCAGTCGATTGTAAGTGCTGGATAAACCTCTGTACATAAGAATGAAGCTATTAACAAGAGGTTTTGAAGTAACAACCACTTGCATTTAGATAGCACTGTTAATATGGTAAAATTATCACTCAATACTTGCTAGGACCGTTACCAAAAAAAAGACTCCAAGCCACATGAGGAAACATTAGGATAAATGAGTAAAAAGATGATAAAGAGGTAGAGTTGAGGAGTGGTTTAAAGGATGGAGGAGTAGAAAGATGAAGTTATTTGGGGAGGTGACTCCAGAGTGTGGGTCCTCAGCTTTTGTAGACATGTTTTGCAACGTCCAAGATGCAAGCTTTTGTTTTTGCTACTACTTCACTCTTCAGCTTGCTCGTCTCTTCTAAGGGGCACTCGAACACAGGAACCAGAATAGACCAATCATCGTTTCAATCATCAAGCCTGTTCTGGCCTGCACATAGGCCACAGCTGATTTTTTTTTTAACACCTTTTAACCTGTTATGAATCCTTACTGCTAACTCTCACCAGCAAAGATAGAGAACTTGATAGAGCTCAGAAGATCAGTGGGAAGAATCATACACTTTGGGAGATCAAATGTTAAGGAAAAGTATATAATTAATGGCAGGAGTCTGAATAGAGGGATCTCAGGGTTCAAGTCCACAGCTCCCTGAAAGAGACCACGCAAATAGATAAGGTGACAAAGAAGGCACTTGCCTTTATTGTTTGGGGAGCTGAGAACAAGGGTCAGGATGTCATGTTGCACCTTTATAAGACTTTGGCTAGGCCACACTTAGAGTATTGCATTTAATTTTGGTCACCACATTACAGGAAGGATATGGAGGCTGTGGAGGTGGTGCAGAAGAGGTTTACCAGGATGCTGCCTGGATTAGAGGGTGTGATCTGTAAGGAGATGCTGGAAAAAACTCGGTTGTTTTCTTTGAAGTGGAAGAGTCTGAGGGGTGATTTGAAGTTTATAAAATTATGAGATGCAAAGATAGGGTGACAGTCAACATATTTTTCCCAGAGTTGAGCTGTCTAATACTAGGGGGCATGCATTTAATGCAAGGGAGGAAAGTTCAAAGGAGACATGAGGGGCAAGTGTTTTTACACAGAGAGTGGTAGGAGTGTGGAACGCACTGCCAGGGTAGTGCTGGAGTCAGATATGACAGGGGCATTGAAGGGACTTTAAGATAAAGTCCCTTTGTGGGCGGCACGGTGGCACAGTGGTTAGCACTGCTGCCTAACAGCACCAGAGACCCGGGTTCAATTCCCGCCTCAGGCGACTGACTGTGTGGAGTTTGCACGTTCTCCCCGTGTCGGCGTGGGTTTCCTCCGGGTGCTCCGGTTTCCTCCCACAGTCCAAAGATGTGCAGGGCCAGGTGAATTGGCCATGCTAAATTGCCCATAGTGTTAGGTAAGGGGTAAATGTAGGGGTATGGGTGGGTTGCGCTTCGGCGGGGCGGTGTGGACTTGTTGGGCCGAAGGGCCTGTTTCCACACTGTACTGTAATCTAATAAGCAATAATGCAAGGAATGGAGGGATATAGATCAAAGGCAGGCAGAAGGAATTAGTTTAATTTGGCATCATGTTCAGCACAACATTGTGGGCTGTTCCTGTGCTGTACTGTTCTATGTTCTATGTCTAGGGTCATACACACGGGAGAACCTCAGCAATGGGTGAAGATAGAGCAGGTCAGTGATGTTGTGCAGGTAGGAGTAAGTTGTCTTAGTGATGACTTAGATGTAGAATTAGAAGCTTAATGGAAGATAAAGCAGAAGAAAAAAGCTGTTAAGAGATTTTTGAATGGAACGTTTTAATGTTAATGTTAATCTCTGTCAGCACCCTCTGTGCAGCTGTAACACTGTATGCTGCACTCTGTTCTGTTACCCTGCTGTACTTGTATAGAACGATATTCCTGGAAAAGCACGTAAGGCAACACCTTTCACTGCATCTTGGCAATAAATCAAGCCTAATCAATGAGCAAACCTGCTCCCCAGTGCAGGGTAAGTATGTATTAATCTAATCTTTCGTTGGCCTCCCCAACATCTGGCAATGCTGAGTTTTGCAAGCACCCACACCAACCCCTCCCTCACTCCAAAAAAGAACGGTCCATCTGGAATTGGAGGTGATTCGTTATTAATATAAAGTCAGCAGCCTGTTTCCCTGGGAAATCTGCGAATGTTTCTTGAGACAATAGCGAGAGGGTAGCGGAATTGCTCCTTCCCCTCAGCAGAGAAACAAGGCAACCTTGGTTAGAAACTGCAGCAGTGGATCAGCTGTTCAGTAGTCAGCTCTGTTTACTCTGCATAAACACAAACTGGCCGGGTACATTTAAGTATTCTGCTGTACTTTGAAAATCATCGGTGCAAAACATCCACATTTGGCAGCCACTCCTGGTTTCACAATTCGATGCTTCAGCTGTCACAGGGTGGGAAAAAACCCTCATGACACCACTCACAAGCTGTTCATAGGTTCAAGCACTGAGGGCAGTTAAGAAAAAAAGTACAGAAACAGCTTAGTGACTGACGTGTTCCACAATGTAACCTTTCATTTCAATTTTATTTAGTTTAATTTGGAAAGCGGATCAATTGCAGGTCTCACGCGGCAGCGATATATCCAGGCTCGTGGGACTTTGCTACCCATCTCCCCAGTTCTCGCGCCAGAAATTGCTGATGAGATCTCAGCGCAGTTAGTGGGGAGATGGTGAGGTGGGGTCAGTTGTAAGGTGTTAATTTCCAAAGGCTCTTTCATCCCACCATTGGATTGGAAGCCAGGCTGCTTTGGCAAGGCTAACTCGGTGATACCTTGCAGTCCTTTGTGATCTGCACCTGCAAACATTGGGTACTCTGGAGCGTTAATGAGATGCTATTTTAGTAGACAATAGAAAAAGCTGGACAAAGGAAACAAAAACCCATAATTGTGGTCACATAACAAGGGCCCCAGCAAGTGGGTAAAATGTCTACTTTAGCCACTGAAACAATCTGAATGACATTCATTGGTTGCTTAATAACATCGCTTTTCAGAAAGTCTAATCCTTTCAGGTCTGCACAATGACGAAAAATTGCTGTTGCAATTTTTAAGCTCCCCAGTAATTTTAGTTGTGGCTAAAAGACCACAAGTGCGCACAGATTTTAATCCATGATTGAATGTCAGTCAGATTGTGGATTGTCGGGCTTACTGGTAGCTAAATGATCATTAAAATGGATTTGAAGCAATTGCCAGTCTGCGCTGCTGATGCTGAATTTCACTTTGGAAAGACTCAGGCTGCATTGCGTGACTTTTGCCAAGAGAGAACCCAACAGGATGCATAGCAGACTGGCTCTCATTAATTATTGAGTAATTGAAGTGCAGAGCACCAATGTGATGTAAGGATGTAAGGATTTATAGATCACCTTGGTCTAAGTTTATCATCTGTGCCATCGGGCAGGCCTCTGTCTTTCACAGAGAGAAAAGGTCAAAGATCAATGCTTTAGGTTCAATCTCTTTCTCACCATCTAACAGAATAACAATAGCCCAGCTAGTGTAGTAGCTGTAACATCTTTTTGCTGGAACCTTGTCTCAGCTTGCCGGTTTAATAAGGTAAACTCACCATCGTCCCAGAATGCTGCTCTCTCATTAGACAGAGGGGATTGGTGATGGTTTAATCTGAGGGCCACCACACCTCAGGTGAGGGGAGAGGTTGAAAAGGAAAGTCCGTCATGGTTACCTCAGCTGGTCCAGAAATTGAACCAACGCTGTTTGCATCACACTGCATCGCAAACCAGCCATCCAACCAACTGATCCCAACTGTTTAATAGGGACTTGTTAATGCAGTAATACTCTAAATCTATCATTCCTGGCTCTCCGGTCTATCTCCCATCTCCTCATCCATCACACTGGTGCCAACTGGAAGACCATGCTTTAAGCTTCACAACTCCCTGACTTCTAAACTTCTTCAAACACATTTGGAGCACTTCATTATGGATTTATTGAAAAGTACAACAAACCCATGTCAGTCTGTGTAAAGAATGGTCAAGTTATCATTTCGGCAAGGACCCATTATCAGAGCTGGAAGGTGTTAAGGGTAAACAGAAATTAAAAGGGAATGGGTTAAGTAATTACCACATGCATATCATACCATACACAAACACACCTGCCTGCATACAGTTGTCTGCCAAGGGTGTAGACTACACTGTTGGATGATGTTACCACAGAGTGATGGGTTTACCTTGCTTCTTACAATCCCCCCATTCTTGGAACATCAGGCCCAATTATCCCATACTGCCACTCCACCCTTGAAGAGAGAGAAATGTGAGCTAGTTGATGTATTAGGAGAAAGTGAGGATTGCAGATGATGAAAATCAGAGATGGGAGTGTGGTGCTGGAAAAGCACAGCAGGTCAGGCAGCATCCTGAAGAAGGGCCTGTGCCCGAAACGTCGAATCTCCTGTTCCCTGGATGCTGCCTGACCTGCTGTGCTGTTCCAGCAATAAAGTTTCAACTTTATGGTACTGGCTGCTCATGGTATGATATGTTTCACACTGTGAAAGCCAAACTACTTTTGGCAAACAATTTGCTGAACACTGGATCCAAGCAGAAGTTCAAGTTGAAGACTGCAGCTCTCCACTTCGATTCTCTGTCCCATTCCCCTTCTGAGCTCCATGGCTTGGCTCTGATACAATATAACTGAATGGAAACTGAAGGAACTGAAGAATCAGAGATGGGAGTGTGGTGCTGGAAAAGCACAGCAGGTCAGGCAGCATCCTGAAGAAGGGCCTGTGCCCGAAACGTCGAATCTCCTGTTCCCTGGATGCTGCCTGACCTGCTGTGCTGTTCCAGCAATAAAGTTTCAACTTTGATCTCCAGCATCTGCAGACTCACTTTCTCCAGCCAGTACCATAAACCCAACCAAGCTGAAGGGCCTGCAGGTCTTGGGGAAGGGGCGATTAGGAGCAGGGCAAGTATGGAGAGGGTGGGAAGGAGAGGGGTTGGGGGAAGCAGGGATGTGTTTGGGGAGCTTGGTGGTGGGAAGTGTTCCAGACGGACTGGGGAGACTGAAGGCTGGTATGAAGGATGGCAACCTGTCAGCCAAAACAAATAGTCACAGAAGCAAAGGCGGCAGATTAACAGCTCAGCACTTTAGGAATTTATTGATTTGTAAATACAAGTTGCTCCTTGCTCATATTGGATGGCTTTTTTCTCGGTTGTGAAGCTGATCTGTTGGGTTTTTTTTTTCAAACAATGTGTGGGGTGTTTATCAGCAGTCTGCAGGTGCTGATCAGTGTAATGGCCACCTACCTGTTGCCAAATAAAACAAACTCCCACTGCACCAAGAAGGATTTTGTTTTCCTGGACCTAAAATGCTCATTCCCCACTTAGCAAAAACCTTGAATAATGTGAATTTATCTTGGACCCCTTCCTATGGAAAGATCATTGCCGTAAGGTGAACATCCAGGAAACTGGAAATTTGGCAAATCTTCTCCCCGATCCCAAAGATAATTGATGGAAGGCAGCATTAACATAACAAGTCTCATTATTCGGTGGTGAGCAGATGTATTCCACAGAAAGTATTTCTGTTCCTCAGTTGTGCTCTGGCCACTGTGGTCCAAGGTGTAAATAAATAATTCTCTGCATGGGGGATGATTTCCTCTTAACACTACAGGCAACACCAGGGTAAATACACTCACAAAGAACTTTCAACTCAGTCCACAACTTGGTGTAAAAGAAGCAAGGTTGATTTGAGAAAGAGCTTTGTCACGCACTGAGTATTTAGGTATAGAATGCACTGCCCGGAAGCAGTTCAGTTGAGGCACTCAACAGGACATTGGACGGTAATTTGGATGGAAATAATGGGCAAGGGTGTCAAAGAGTCAAAGAGATGTCAGCACAGAAAGAGACCCTTTGGTCCAACTCATCCATGCCAACCAGATATCCTAAATTAATCCAGTCCCATTTGCCAACATTTGGCCTGGATCCCTCTAAACCCTTCCTATTCATATACGCATCCGGATGCCATTTTAAATGTTGTAATTGTACCAGCCTCCACCACTTCCTCAGGCAGCTCATACCATGCACGTCCCACCCTCTGCATGAAAAAGTTACCCCTCTGGTCCCTTTTCAATCTTTCCCCTCTCACTTTAAAACAATGCTCTCTAGTTTTGGAGTCCCCTACCCTAGGGAACAGACCTTGGCTATTCATCCTATCCATGCGCCTCGTGATTTTATAAACCTGTATAGATGTGAGGGAGAAGCAGGAGATTGGCTTAGTATGACGCTCCTTTGAAGAGCCAGTGTAGGTATGATGGGCCAAACAGCCTCCTTTATTGGAGTTAACAACGCTCTGATTTCAGAAGGACTGTTCAACTTGGTACAAAACTGTGTTTCGCAGAAGCAGACCTTTTGCCTCAGCTTTCAATTGTTACAGTGTTACGTAGTGTTCTTTACACTGAGAAACAGAAGCGCTTGGAGTGAAAGTCTTGTCAACATTAAACATTCCTGGGAGAAAATGAGGACTGCAGATGCTGGACATCAGAGTCAAAACATGTGGTGCTGGAAAAGCACAGCCAGTCAGGCAGCATCCGAGGAGCAGGAGAGTCGACGTTTCGAGCACAAGCCCTTCATCAATTCCTGATGAACATATACTCGAAATGTTGACTTTCCTGCTCCTCAGATGCTGCCTGACTGGCTGTGCTTTTCCAGTACCACACTTTTTGACATTAAACATTCCTGGGTCACGTATGCTGCAGCTGTCCTGATAATAGGCTTTTAATGACACGATCAATATGAGCTGCTTATTTTCCCCAAACATTGTCTGAAATGCAAATGTAACTTTAAGAACAAGGCAAAACTAAATTGGATTTCAAACAAATTGAAACAAAATAGTATTAAACCCAGAACTCGGGAATAAAAGGAGAAAGTCATGTCCTCCTCATTTCACATTTTATATCCTTCTCATTTCACATTTTATATCCTTCTGAGTTTTCTTGCACTCCCCCTCTTAAGTGTCATGAACCTTTTTTTTTTATTAATTTCCCTACAGTGTGGAAATGGGCCCTTCGGCCCAACCAGTCCACACCAACCCTCCGAAGAGTAACCCGTCCAGACCCATTTTCCTCTGACTCATGCAGCTAACACTACGGGCAATTTAGCATGGCCAATTTACCTGACCTGCACATTTTTGGACTGTGGGAGGAAACCGGAGCACCCGGAGGAAACCCACGCGGGCACAGGTAAAATGTGCAAACTCCACACAGACAGTCGCCTGAGGCTGGAATCGAACCCGGGATGCTGGTGCTGTGAGGCAGCACTGCTAACCACTGAGCCACCGTGCTGCCCCAATTCTCAAATTGTTTTATAATGTTGCGTCAGCTTTTATCTTACATATTCATACAGCATGGAAATAGACCCTTTGGTCCAACCAGTCCATATGGACCATAATCCCAAACTAAATTTGTCCCATCTGCCTGTACTTGGCTCATTTCCTTCCAAGCATTTTGTATTCATGCACTTACCCAAATGTCTTTTAAATGTTGCAACTGTGCCCACATCCACCACCTCCTCTGGAAGATCACTCCACACATGAACCACTCTCTGTAAAAAAAAAAAAATTGCTATTCATGTCCTTTTTAAAACTTTGTCTCACCTTAAAAATATGTCCCCTAGTCTTGAAATCCCCTACCCTAGGAAAAAGACACCTTATCTACATCCCTCATGATTTTATAAACCTCTATAAGGTCATCCCTGAACCTCTGCCACTGCAGTGAAAAAACTTCCAGCCGATCCAGCCTCACCTTATATCTCACACCCTCCAATCCCAGGCAACCTCCTGGTAAATCTTTTCTGAACCCTCCCCAGCTTAATGATATCCTTCCTGTAATGTTCTTCTTCCATTAATTTCTATATAAACTTGTTTAATTAATAAATGTATAACAATTGTCTACCTCACATCTCCCTTTTCCAGCCATCTCCCTAATTTGGATTTTTCTGCAGTTTTCTGTCACTTTTCAGATTCTCTGAATAGGCACAGTGTGGAAACATGTCTTTTGGCCCATCAGATCCACACCAGCCCTCCGAAGGGCATCCCACCCAGACCCGCCCACCCTACCATATCCTTATAACCCTGCATTTCCCATGGCTAAACCACCCAGTTTGCACATCCCTGGGCACAGTGGGCAATTTAGCATGGCCAATCCACCCTTAACCTGCACATGTTTGGATTATGGGAGGAAACCAGAGTACCTGGAGGAAACCCATGCAGACACAGGGAGAATGTGCAATATCCACACAGACTGTTGCCCGAGGTGGGAATCGAATCCGGGTCCCTGGCACTGTGAGGTAGCGGTGCTAACCACTGAGTCACCGTGCTATCTTCATAGGTGTTGCCATATGTTTGGCTGTAAAAATGATCAACTTGTTTACACGTATAATTCACAGGGTATTGCATTATGCTATTTGAGGCACTATAGGGTTAATCTCATCTGGAAAGCTGTGTATCTTTTAAGGATATTGCTGCTGCTCAAGAGGAAACAGAAGTGTATGTAGGAGACAGCTCTGGATGGTCCAATTGAATTAGCCCTATCACAGCATTATAGAGTTAAATTCCAGACAATCGGCACTAAAGGAATCCAAAAAAAAATCATTCAGTCTTTGGTTCATTTTATTTTGTTCGGTTTTTCTTTATTATTTTACATTGGCGTTACTGGAAGGCCAGATGTTTTTGCCCTACTCTAATTGCCCTCGAATTCAGTGGGTTGCTGGGCCAATTCAGAGGGCACCTAAGAGTCGACCACATTTCTGTGGGGCTGGAGTCACATGCAAGGATGGCAGATTTCCTTCGTCAAAGGACATGAGTGAACCTAGTGAGTTTGCACAATAATCGACGATTGCTGTCATGGTTACCATCACTGAAACTAGTCTAATATTTCAGATTTTGTAACTGACTTCAAATTTCACCAGCTGCTATTGTGGGATTTGAAACCCATGTCCCAAAGCGTTACCTGGGGCCTCTGGATTACTACACCAGCTGGAGAAGCTTAATAAATTAAGGCACGAAGAAGTCAATACTGGGGTTTCAATGCAGCAAAAGGTCATGTAACCCCGATCTCAGGCCACACTGAATGATCGTTGTATTGTGCAGCTATTACACAAGTCAGGAATTCTAATGACTGGGATCCAAACAGCAAGACATTTAGAAAGTCGGCCAAGCTGACAGTAAACAGGCCTCCTCATCTCAAAACTGCAGCCACAGATAAGGTCGTTTATATTGGAGTCTTAGAAACTTGCAGAGGAACAAATTGAGGCATAATAAAAACAGATATTGTCATAAAATTCTGATGGTGTATTAAATATGTAGAGTTGGCCCACCTTGCAACAAGGCATACATGTTATATAATGTATGAATTAGGAGCAGCAGGACATCATTTGACCCTTCAAGCCTTCACTGAGATCATACCAGTCACCAATTTTAATGAACAGGCTACTTGTTTTGAATGCCTTAGTGACCTCCCTCTAAGCCGTCCAGGTCTGACGGGAAGAAATTCTTCATGCCACTGTACAGATTTGAAGTGGAGCAAATCCTGTGTCTGGTTGAGTGCAGATAAGCAGAACGTAATCGAGCAGCTTCTCACAGAAACACTGGGAGCTGGCTCAGTCTGGGAAATGGAACAATGCTGCAACAGGATGAATGCTGTCCTGGGGTTAAAAAAACAATTTTTTTTAAGGAACAGGAGAAAGCTACTTCCTTTCAGCTTCACCCTTTATTCCAAACTTCTGGAATTTTGAAAAGCAGTATCCCTTGATGTGCAGATGCTTCCCTTTGGTGAATAGTTGCCTGAAGCAGTTTAGTCAACTCCAGTTTTATAATCTTGCAAACGTCAGCTGGAACATTCTGAAAGCCTCCTCTCTCACAGAAACAAGGCGGACTCTCTTAGCCTTCCCCCATGACTTCAACTGGTCACACCTAAAGCTAGCTCCCACATCATCCTAAGGGCAGTGATGTAAACTTTTCAAGACTGGATTAACCATGGATTACCTAGACAGCAATAAAAACATTTCTTTGAGAATTAAACCCCAGTATACACATGTACCAAAACATGTCATTATTTCCAAATCCAAATTCTAAAATAAAGGACATTAACATGTAAAAATCTCACACTTCGCATCACAGTAACATGTTGTGTACTCTACATCCCTTTATCCTCTATAAGCAATTTAAACAGCTTAATGCTATCAATATTCTGTCAGGCAGAAGATACATAAGTTTGAACTCCAGCATCGACAGATTCAAGACCAGCTTCTTCCTTGTTGTTTTTAGACTGATGAATAGACACTCTAACTTAAAATAATGTTGATTTTGTTTTGTGATTCTCCTGTGCAGTGTAACCTGTATGCCTCATACTGTCCAAGTTTTATTTTTCATCCTATCATCAGTATGTCCTTGCTTACTATGCTTACTTGCTTACTATGCTTACTATGCTTTACTGCTCGCAAACAAAAGCTTTTCATTGTACTTAGGCACACATGACAATAAATCAAGTCAATCAATCCATATGTCGCAAATCCAGATTGCTGTTCTCTTCCTCAGTTCTGACGTGCTTTACTCAAACACAATCACTCTGCTTTGAGCAAACAGATAATGCCCCACAAAACATGCTCTGAGAGTCAGATTTTCCTCATCCATCAGCTCATGCGCTTGGATTGTGAGTGGAGAATGGTCAGTAAGACACCGGCTGCTAGTCTCAACATTAACTTACGACATTTGAGAAAAGTGAAACAAGTAAGGTAAATTTGATACAGGAAGGTAAGTAACACGAAGGAATTACTGTATGAACAAATAGAAAAGAGAAACATGAGAGGAAAATTAAAAATGTAAAATGTTATTTGGCAAGGCATGTTCAATTCAAGAAGTCTGTCTTTTTTTGGCCAAAGTTAAAATTCACACAACGCCAGTTTCTAGTCCAACAGGTTTATTTGGAAGTACTAGCTTTCAGAGCACTGCTCCTTCATCAGGTTGCTCTTTGGCCATACGTTTTTGGGCTTTTACTATTTAATAAAGGGGGAACACATTTAACACGGCAATATTTTCTCAGCATTAGAGTTGGATCAGATGCACTTTAACTGTACACATTTACATCTGTAACACCATTTGTGAATGATCCAGTGTAAGTAAGTGAGAAGTTGGTGATTGTTAGTAAACCCCTTCAGTGTATCCAGGTTTGTGTTTGGTACATATCCTAGCTAAAGGTTACAGCTACCTTTTCCGAATTAGCCAGGTGGTTGTTGCAGTGCTTTTTGGCAAGTGACCTGGGCCAATTACTTAAGGTTCTAATTTGTTTTATGGGACTATTGGAATGATTGATGCATGTCACATACTCCTGCGAGCACTGCATTCAGAGAGACTTTCCGGCAGTAACCGACTGGAGGCATTCTTACTGCTTTCCTTCCCAAGCACTCCTGATAATTTCATGCAGCGTAACCATTGAACTCCTGCACAACAATAGTCATGTCTGTGCATCTGGGAAGATGGCGCATAACTGCCAAAGAAGCAGCAACCTGAGCTTTCCCCATTGCAAGTGCATGGTGCAGCAGTGGCTCTCTCCACACCATGGGTCATGGGACACAGTGTAACATGAGGATGGCTGTCTCCAGTAACTGCTGTGTTGCATTTACTGCAACATGGAGACCCAAAAACGCAGCTGATTGTGAAACGTAAACATACGTAGCAGACACGATGGGCTGAATGGTCTGCTTTTCCTCCTCTTTTTTTTTTGTTATAATCACTCGTGAGATGTGGAAGTCACTGGCTGGGCCAGAATTTAATGCCCTTCCATAGTTGCCCTGAAAAAGCTGGTGGTGAGCTGCCTACTTGAACCACTGCGGACCATGTGCTATAGGTAGACCAGCAATGCCCTTAGGGAGGGAATTACAGGATTTTAACCCAACGACAGTGAACAAACTGTGATATATTTCCAAGTCAGGATGGTGAGTGGCTTGGAGGGGAACTTGCAAGTGGTATCTGCTGCCCTTTTCCTTCTAGATGGAAGTAATCATGGGTTTGGAAGGTGCTATCTAAGGGGCTTTGGTGAATTTCTGCAGTGTACCTTGTAGCTGATACATACTACAGAGGAACATCTTGTGTCTGAAAGTATTTACTATCTACTGTATGGGCCACCCCCGCCACCAGTGTGCCCTCATAAGAACAATGCTTTTCACTCCAGCATGCTATGTTTAGGTGTAGCTGTGATGTCCACAGCTGGAGTTGAAGGAGCCTGTCCTACTGTGGAGCCTTGGTCGTGTGGTCAGGGAACACAGGGGTGCATTTTGTCTAGGGATCAAAATCCTGGAATTCCCTCCCTGAGGATACTGTGGGCTAACCTCCAGCAAATGAACTGCGGCGGTTCCAGAAGGCAGCTCACTACCACCTTCTCAAGGGCAACTTGGGACGGTCAATAAATGCTGGCCCAGCCTGAGCCACCCATGTCCTATGAGTGAATTTTAAAAACTCGAGAAAAGATAAGATTCAGACCCATGATTCTATTTCTTATTTGTCACATTGAATCTCCTTGGATTAACATTCATGGACAACGTTTCTTTCAAATAAACGAAGTTCTTTTAACTTTTCAAAGCAAATTACTTTCTCCATTTTTCCCTGAAAGTGGAAATCTCTTGCTGTGTCTTTCAAAGCCGATAACACTTTCTCGCTGACTCACAGCCCATGATCAAAAAACAATCTTCAGGCAATCTGAGACATCAATCACGCTTTGTTGAAGACTGGAGTATTTTCGTTTAAGTGCCGTGTTGTAACTCTTCACCCTGAAGCATATTTGTTGCAATAGTGTCTTGGTGCCAATAGTCTGAGCTAGGGGTCATCGTTAAATTGTTTTCACAAGTGGTGTCTCTGTGTAAGGACTCACTGTCAACAATTGTAAACTCTGGTTTTGAGCTTAGGTTGTCCGAATGGATTTCCCAGGAGCCATTGCTAATTAATGTTGATCGGTTAGAAAATGTTTTCAAGGCTGGCATCTTAACCACAAATATTCTCTTGTGTTCATTAGAGTCTCTTGAATGTCAAATTAATTTAGTTGTGGCCCTATCTGATCCAGGTGGTTTATTCCCACCACAGCTATTTATCCCTTTCCCAGTGACCTAAGCTGACAATCAATCTTCTATTTAAGTCGTGTTATAGGGGTATCTGAATGATTCCCCAAGGTTGAGTCCACCCTGCCCTTTTGTGAGTCTGAGGCAGAGTATATAGAAGGTAAAAGAATTCTGTGCCCAGGTTCACAAGTGAAACACATTTAATATTCTTTGGGCTAAAAGGTTGTTTCCCCTTGTAGAAGGGTCGAGGACCAAAGGGCATAATGTCTAAGTAAGGGGTCACTCATTTAAAACTTAGATGAGGAGGAATTCCTGCTCTCAGGGATTACTGAATCTGTGGAATTATTTAATGTAGAACTTGGATAATTAAAAATATCAAATGCTGAGATAGGAAAACTTCTAATCATTAAGGGAACTGGGGTTGTAGGGAAAAGGAGTGGAATGTGGACTTGAAGATTATCAGATCAGTCACGATCTCATTGAATATAGAGCAGACTGGATGGGCTGAATGGCCTACTTCTGTCCTACAGCTTATGGTCAACAGTGGGTCCAGCAGATTCATCATGATGAAGGTGAAGGAAGTGTGGCCATGGGGAAACAGCTGCTGGCCAGTGACACATGTGGAGAAGGCAATAGGAATCTATCCTCACCCATTGCCATTTTGGTGGTGTCTGGGATTGGGGTTGGTGCAATCTGCTGAGTCTTTTCCTGAGCATTATCGTCTGACTATGTACAACACAAGACTTTGCTCAATGCATCTGGATACACTCATTTCTTCTGTACTGCAATAGTCACATTCCTAATGTAAACAAAAATTGTGCAATATGAAAACACTCAAAGTGTTGGTGATCTAATCATGTTATAATCAACACAGGTTTACAACATCCCCTATTCAGCAACCGCATAACAGCCAATTCGCCTCAACAGAAGACACGTGATAGCAGAAGTGTCTATCACCATCTCCCAGTCGTTCTCATAGTCATGTGATTTTACCTCACCGATGATGTAGACCTATTCAGATATTAACTCTTTACACTACAGCTCCCCCAAGAATCTGATTTCATTCAGGACATTATTGTCATTATCTGACAGAAGCCATCTCACGGTTGCCCGTTTCCAAATCAAAGGTCGTCAGTACAAATGGTTCTCTTCAAGATAATAGGGTGAAGTGGGTTAGCACCACTTGTGAGTACCTTTCTCAGTATGGAAGCTGAAACCTGACCTCAAATAGAGAGGCAACACCCACTGTTGCTGGGATCAGAAAGCTTGGAGAATGACAGTTGCATACACCATTTGGTGTGTAAGGTACTGGTGACTGGACAGTTTCACTGCCAAACAGGTTTGACTTGCCAAACAAATGGGAGAAAGTGAGGGCTGCAGATGCTGGAGATCAGAGCTGAAAAATGTGTTGCTGGAAAAGCGCAGCAGGTCAGGCAGCATCCAAGGAGAAGGAGAATCGACGTTTCGGGCATAAGGAAGGGCTTATACCCGAAACGTCAATTCCCTTGTCAAACAAATGCAAAAGCTTGCCTGTTGAGAGCAGTGTGCACTTTTAAAGTGAAATCTTTTATCCAGTGTTGCATCAAAATTTGCAAGGGTGTTGGATTCAGCACTTCTGTGCTGTATCAGGGGCCACAATATCTCACAACGCAGCCACCATCATGGACTACACAGACCAGCAGCTAGGAAGAAGAAATGACTCTCATTTCAGCTTTTACGGTCTCAAGTCATTACAGCATTTAGAGCCAGTTAAGTGCTTTTGCAGTCTAATCTCTATTGTGTGCAGGTTTGCTCTTATCATCTGAGGAAGGATGTTCTGACTATAGAGGGAGAGCAATGAAGGTTTACCAAATTGATTCCTGGGTTGTTGTATGAAAAGAGACTTTTTTATTTATTTGTCCATCGGATGTGGGCATCACTGGCTAAGCCAGTGTTTATTGCCCGTTCCTAATTGCTCAGAAGCAGTTAAAAGTCAACCACGTTGTTGTGGGCCTGGAATCACATATACACCTGACCAGGTAAGGACAACAAATTTCCTTCCCTTAAGTACATTAATAAATCATATGGGGATTTCCTGACAATCAGCAGTGGTTCCAGGGTCATTTGGTTTCCGTATTATTATTGAATTCAAATTCCACCACCTGCCATGGTGGGATTTGAACCCAGGTTCCCAGAACATTACCTTAGTCTCTGGATTAATAGTCTGGCGATAATACCACTGATACTATTGCCTACCTTGGATCAGTTGGGTTACTGGAACAGTTAGGACAGTATCCATTGAAGTGAAGAATGAAGGGGAATCTCATAGCAGCCTTTAAACATCTAATAGATCTGATGTCCGAAACGTTGATTCTCCTGCTCCTCGGGTGCTACCTGACCTGCTATGCCTTTCCAGCACCACACGTTTTGAATCTAACAGGATCAAACAAGGTAAATATAGGAGGATGTTCTTGATAACCAGGCAGTTTAGAACCAGGGCACTCAATCTAAGGATGTAGAGTCGACAATTCAGGACTGAGATGAGAATGTTTTTCAGCTCAACCAATGTTTTAATGAACTCAAGAAGGAGTTAGTTAAAGTGCTTAAGGTTAAAGAGATCAAAAGTGTTGGGAGAAAGCAGGGACAGGGCACTGAGTTAGATTATCAGCTATAAACATATTGAATAGTGCAGCAGGCTCAAGGACTGATAGGCCTCTTCCTATTCTGTTTTGTTCTGTGTTTCTATGGTATTCAGGACGGTGGCAGGCAACCTGTGCATAGGAAGGTCCCAGAAACATCAGTGAGATCATTGTTGAGGGAGAGTTATTGCCCAAGGCAAGTATTTGCCAGCTGTTCTTTGAATCAATGCCATGGGGTCTTTGTCAACCGCCTGATAGGGCTAGAGATGTCCTGGTTTTCCATCTCATCTGAAAGGCAGCAGTGCTGACAGCGAAGCTGTCACTACTGCACAAGATATGGACCCGGAGTTTGAAGTCAAGTTTGTGAAGTGACAGGGGAGAGTGCTACCAACCGAGCAATTCATTTACTGAGGCATTACTCACAGTGATTGGGCAATTTGTAAATAAGGGGCTAGTGAGCAAAGTTAACCTAGCTAATTTGTGGGCGGCACAGTGGCACAGTGGTTAGCACTGCTGCCTCACAGCGCCAGAGATCCGGGTTCAATTCCCACCTCCGGCGACTGACTGTGTGGAGTTTGCACGTTCTCCCCGTGTCTGCGTGGGTTTCCTCCGGGTGCTCCGGTTTCCTCCCACAGTCCAAAGATGTGCAGGTCAGGTGAATTGGCCATGCTAAATTGCCCGTAGTGTTAGGTAAGGGGTAAATGTAGGGGTATGGGTGAGTTGCGCTTCGGCGGGTTGGTGTGGACTTGTTGGGCCGAAGGGCGTGTTTCCACACTGTAATGTAATCTAATCTAAGTAATCTAATCTAATCTAATAGTACAACCTTTCTCTCCTCTGGAGGGTGTCCTTCAACTCCAGTTACAACCATTCTCCTTCACTGTTTTTTTGGAGTGAAAGATTCTGTGGAATCAGTAGGAACCCGTTATATTGTTGATTCATGCCATTCTCAATAATTGTTCAGCTATTTTGTTTGCACTCCAAGCTTCCCCTTAATGCTGAGGTGCTGCCTTGTTTGATTGTATTCTCACAGCCAGCTCTCTGGCCACCTACCTCATGGGCCAGCATTAACTTAAATCAGAGAGAGACTTGACTAGGAATGCGTGGGGCTTTAGTATTGGGTGATGGTCATCTTTCTGTGTAACTTGCTCTGAGCTGAATTGGCGAGAAACACAGCGAATGATTTCTAAGAGTTTTCCTGAGAAGCGGCCTGAGGTGAACCTCTATTGCAAAGTGATTGGGAAAGTCAGGGAAGAGATGCAAGATCTTTTGATCCATGTGGGCGGCACGGTGGCACAGTGGTTAGCACTGCTGCCTCACAGCGCCAGAGACCCGGGTTCAATTCCCGCCTCAGGCGACTGACTGTGTGGAGTTTACATGTTCTCCCCGTGTCTGCGTGGGTTTCCTCCGGGTGCTCCGGTTTCCTCCCACAGTCCAAAGATGTGCAGGGTCAGGTGAATTGGCCATACTAAATTGCCCGTAGTGTTAGGTAAGGGGTAAATGTAGGGGTATGGGTGGGTTTCGCTTCGGCGGGTCGGTGTGGACTTGTTGGGCCGAAGGGCCTGTTTCCACACTGTAATCTAATCTAATCTAATCTAATGTCCAATTATCACCTCGTCCTGATAAGGAGAGGCTGGGCAGTTCGTTGGTGAAGATAGGAAGAAGTTCTGATCATCCCATGATGGTCTGACTTAATTTATCCTGCAGGAGATTTTGAGTATGGGACAAGGGAGTGTTACTGTAGCTGTACAGGGGCTTGGTAAGGCCAACGTTGGAGTATTGTGTGGGGTTTTAATCTCCTTACTTCAGAAAAGATTTACTTGCCACAAAAGGAAGGCAACAACAATTCACCAGAATGGTCCTGCGATCATAGGCTTATCATATGAAGAGCAATTGAGTCACAGGGCATACATTCAGAGTCAACAAGTGTGGCGCTGGAAAAGCACAGCCGGTCAGGCAGCATCCGAGGAGCAGGAGAGTCAATGTTTCAAGAATAAGCTCTTCATCAGGAATTCCTGAAACGTTAATGCTCCTGCTCCTTGGATGCTGCCTGACCGACTGTGCTTTTCCAGCACCACACTTTTTGACTCTGATCTCCAGCATCTGTAATTCTCACTTTCTCCTAGGGCATATATTCACTGGAATTTAGAGCAATGAGGGATGACCTCATTGAAAGACACAAAATTCTGACAGTGCTGGGTGGACCCAATGCAGGGATGGTGCCACCCCACCACACCGAGGTTTTGGTCTCTGGATGTGTGGAAGACCTTTTCAGACTGAGTTAGAATCATAGGACCCCTACAGTGTGGAAGAAAGCCATTCAGCCCATGTAGTCCACACCACCCCTCCAAAGAGCATCCCGCCCAAAATCGCTTCCCTACCCTCTCCCTGTAACCCTGCAATTCCCTTGGCTAGCCCACCTATCCATGGGCACTGTGGATAATTTAGCACAGCCAATCCACCCTAACCTGCACATCTTTAGACTGTGGGAGGAAACCACAGCACCCAGAGGAATCCCATGCAGACACAGGGAGAATGTGCAAACTCCACACAGACAATCACCCGAGGCTGGAATCGAACCCAGGTCCCTGGTGCTGTGAGGCAGCAGTGTTAACCACTGAGCCACCGTGTTGCCCTAAGTTAGGAGGCATTTCTTTACTCAGAAGGTGCTGAACCTATAGAAATCTAACCCACAGAAGGCAGTGGAGGCAAAGTCTCTGAATATATTTTAGGAAGGGATTTCTAGAGGTTGAACATGTCAAGGAGTATGGGGAGAGAGCGGGTCATCAATAATCGTGTTGAATGAGCTCACTGGGCCAAATAGCCTAGTCCTCCTATCTTCTGTGTTTCAATGAATGGAAGCCTGCAGAAATGAAGGATTTCCCACTGTTCCTATCAACTTGGGGTGACAGTAGGATGGAGGCTCAAAAGCAAGACCCAGAGACAGTCTTCAGCCCTGACTCTTGGGTTGCATTTCCCTCAGAAATTCATACCAGTTGCTTTTCCTTTAAATCAGCGTTCACGCAGAGCAAATTGCTGTGATTCCTTCACTGTAAAGAGCAGCATTATTCTCATCAATGTTTCCCATATACACCAGTGGGGTTGGCTGCTAAATTTGATGTTGGCTTGCAGAATGTTTTTAATGGGTGATTCTGAAATGTCACACTCCCAGCAGGGGTCCTTCTCCACCAGATCGCACATCTTGGAAACGTAGTGTTCTGCCAACATGTGTGGAAAATTATACACAACCTTTACCTTAATTTCTAGCAAACGTTCTGGTTGGATAATGCCAATCAGCTTAATGCCTTACTAGAAACTTTATTTTTCTACTACAGCTCCAATCCACTGTCGAATACAAAGTGTCCATGGCAGAGAGTACTGGAATATTGGAAAGTGATCAAGGCCTTTTTAGGAAGCTATTTGTCTTTAGGTACATGTATAACATCTGATCAAAATAAATTACTAGATAAAATTTATTCCTCCTTCTGCAAAAGTAAAAGATACGGAAACTTGAACACGTTCAAGAACACCACCCTCCTTGCTATTATTAGACTGCTGAATGACCCACTCTAATTTCAAATCTAATGTTGATCTTGCTTTTGTGCACCTCCTGTGCAGCTGTAACCTTGAATACCTCGCTCTGTCTCAGCACCCTATGGTCTGTATGTCCTTGTTTGCTATGATCTGCCTGTACTGCTCGCAAAACAAAACTTTTCACTGCACTTTTCACATGTGATGACAATAAATCAAAGTGTGTTTTAATATTTGTATGATATTTGTTGGTGAACCCTAACAGGCCCCATTAGAAATATTGGCACAGTGTCAGGAACTCCCTGCCCATCATTTTTTTCATTAACGGGATGTGGGTGTTGTTAGTTAGTAACTCAATGAATGGCTGACCCTTCCAAATATTGATACTTTGCAGGGATCCTCTGTCCTCATGTCCAGATAGTTTTGTTTACATTGGCGGAAGCAGTACTGTTTTAACAATAGTATAACATAACATCTCCTCGGTTGCTGCCTGACCTGCTGTGCTTTTCCAGCACCACTCTACCCTAACATAATTTTAACCTACTCTTTGGAAAGAGCTGCCCATTAGGATGGTGGAAGCATGTTTAACAGCAGTTTTTCAAAAGAGAATTGGAAGAATAATTAATGGGGAAAAATATTTTTAAAATTGCAGAGAATTGAGGAAAGCCAGGATGAGGGGAGGGAGAATAATTGGACTGTCCTTCGGCTCAGATGAGCCAAATTGCATCTTTCCATGCTGTAAGGTTTTGTGTTTGACTATTTTATCCCTGTCTAGTTGATTATCTTGTGGGGTGGATTAGAACTTTGGTTTTACAATATGTTAATAGATTCCAAGTCAGTGGGAGAGATTGAAATCAAGCCAACTATATTTCCTTTTGTGGAAAGAGTTTGTTGATTCCCTCAGTCTTTCTTCCTGTCTCACCCACACGCCTAGCATTACAGGTAATCCACACAATATTTTAGATGTGCTCAGGCATTGAACAGTCCCATCTATTTCTTTTTAACTTTAAATCCAGACATGAATAAACCAAAGAAAGTGGTTAACCAGACATGAGCACAATATTTTCTCTTAGCCAAGCTCTGCAAAGGATCAAGACTGTAGAAATGTAAAACCTCCATTGCATCTGATCCCACCAGTTGTCTGACAGGTAAATGAGATTAAAATTGTTCTCAATGTCTCAGCACACACTAAAAGAAATTTGAAGATGTCTTGTAGCAAAGTGGTGGCATCCCCACCTCTGGACCAAAAGGGGTTTAAGTCACAACTTTCTGGAGTGTATCTGAACAGTTGACTTTCTAATTAATAAATAACTGGATTGGAAACATAAAGAGTTTGGCAGATCGAAAATTGAGACCCTCAGCATTCCCTTGTTGCCTCCTCAAGTTCTCAAATCCCAGTTTGGAAACTGTGCAGTAAACTCCATATGGTATAAAGATTTCCTTCATTACTTTTCTTCAAGAGCCCCCTGCTCTATGAGAAGGTGGTGACTGGAATATTTTTGATTGCTTCCTGCGCCCGCGTGATTGTTTAAATGCATTGTACTTTCATTAGATTGCATTCAGCTTTTCTCCCTGTTCTGAGCTTTGCCTAATTCTTTTCTCAAATCTTCAGCTCTGCGACAGCTTTGAATAGACACCAGCACGATCATGGAAAAAGTCTCATTTTGTCACTTTTAATTAGTTCATGTTCTTGGCCAACGTTATGTTTACTGTCATTTTTACATGTAATTTATCATCTGTTAATAATTCTGAGCAGAACAAATGTAACTGCCCTAAACACAGTCATAAGGCACTCACTCCAGCAGAAGAAAATGATGGGTCTGGACTGACTCTGGGGTGTGTGAGAATTTTCCACAGTGAAACATTGGCCAAAATGAAAGGTGGTGAAAACTCTACTCGGATTTTGGGGGACCAGATTATGAATCATGATTAATAGCTTGTTTGTGGAAGCTGCTGATGAACAGAATATAAAATTCAAAGCAGGCTGCTAAGCATATGCTACAGTGAAGTGCATGTATTTTTCCTTGGGTCAAGAATTTTAGTGAGAAAAGAACAATACCTTAGTTAGTACAGTAATGGAAGATAATTGCTCAGAATGCAAGAGTGAAATTAAATATATAGACAGTAAACTGGCAAGTTAAGCATGCTAGACAGCAGAGGAGTTGGGAGGTCATGTTGTGGCTGTACAGGACATTGGTGAGGCCACTGTTGGAATATTGCATGCAAATCTGGTCTCCGTCCTATCGGAAAAATATTGTGAAACTTGAAAGTGTTCAGAAAAGATTTACAAGGATGTAACATAGAGTTATAGAGATGTACAGCACAGAAACAGATCCTTCTGTCCAATTCGTCCATGCTGACCAGATATCCCAACCCAATCTCGTCCCACCTGCCAGCACCTGGCCCTTATCCCTCTAAATCCTTCCTATTCATATCCCCATCCAGATGTCTTTTAAATGTTGCAATTGTAATAGGCTCCACCACTCCCTCTGGCAGCTCATTTCATACATATGTCATCCTCTGAGTGAAAACGTTGTCTCTTAGGTCTCTTTTATATCTTTCCCCTCTCACCCTAAACCTATGTCCTATTGTTCTGGACTCCCCACCCCAGGAAAAATACTTTGTCTATTTATCCTATCCATGCCCCTCACGATTTTATAAACATCTATAAGTTCACCCCTCAGCATCTGATGCTCCAGGGAAATCAGCCCTAGCCTATTCAATCTCTGCCTTTAGCTCAAATCCTGCAACCCTGGCAACATCCTTGTAAATCTTTTCTGAACCCTTTCAAGTTTCACAACATCTTTCTTATAGGAAGGAGACCAGGTTTGCAAGCAATATTCTAATAGTGGCCTAACTAATGTCCTGTACAGCCGCAACATGACCTCCCAACTCCTGTACTCAATACTCCGACCAACAAAGGTTGCCTGACTATATTTAATATAAAGTCATAGGAAACAGACCCTTCAGTCCAACTCATCTGTGCTGACCAGACATTACAATCTGACCTAGTCCCATTTGCCAGAGTTAGGCACATTTCCCTCTGAACCCTTCCTATTCATATATCCATTTTGTTGCCTTTTAAATGTTGTAATTGTAGCAGCCTTCACCATTTCCACCATTTCCACCATCAGCTCATTCCATTCACGCACCACCCTCTGCATGAAAGGGTTACCCCTCAGGTTCTTTTCAAATATTTCCCCTCTCACCTTAAACCTATGTCCTCTAGTTTTAGACTCTCCCGCCCCGAGGAAAAGACCTTGGCTATTTATCCTGTCCGTGCCCCTCATGATTAGTAGATATCAATTCAAACAAAATCCAAGAAAGTTTGAATAGTATTGAGACTGGGTTAAGCAAATATGGTGGGAGTTGAGTGAGATACAGTAATGGGTGATATTTCAATTCTTACTTCTGGGGTTGAATAATAGAAGGATACAGCACTGCAGGAAGCCATTTGGGGTTTGTGTGTGTGTGTGTGTCTGTCTGACTCTGTCAGGGTGTGTGTCTGTCAGGGTGTGTGTGTGTGTGTCTGTCAGGGTGTTTGTGTGTGCGTGTCTGTCTGTCAGGGTGTATGTGTGTCTGTCAGGGTGTATGTGTGTCTGTCAGGGTGTTTGTGTGTGTCTGCCAGGGTGTTTGTGTGTCTGTCTGGCAGGGTGTGTGTGTGTCTGTCAGGGTGTGTGGTGTGTGTCTGTCAGGGGGTGTGTGTGTGTCTGACTGTCTGTCAGGGGGTGTGTGTGTGTGTGAGACTGTCAGGGTGTGTGTGTGTGTGTGTGTGTGTCACACGCTGGCTCATTCAAAGGATATTCTAATTAATTCCTTTCCCCAGCTCTTGATATTAAAAAATCGGAGTAGACCATTCAGCCCCTTGAGTCTGCTCTGCCATTCAATATGATCATGGTCGATCATAGAACTCCACCGTATCTGCTCCCACGAGGACCAGTTCCACCACAGAACACACCAGATGGCCTCCTTCTTTAGAGACCACAATTTCCCTTCCCACGTGGTTAAAGATGCCCTCCAACGCATCTCATCTACATCCCGCACCTCCGCCCTCAGACCTCATCCCTCCAACCTTAACAAGGACAGAACACCCCTGGTGCTCACCTTCCACCCTACCAACTTTCGCATAAACCAAATCATCCGCCGACATTTCCGCCACTCCAAAAAGAACCCACCACCAGGAATATATTTCCCTCCCCACACCTTTCTGCCTTCCGCAAAGACCGTTCCCTCCGTGACTACCTGGTCAGGTTCATGCCCCCCTACAACCCACCCTCCCATCCTGGCACCTTCCCCTGCCACCGCATGAATTGCAAAACCTCCTGCCTCACCTCCATCCAAGGCCCTAAAGGAGCCTTCCATATCCATCAAAGTTTTACCTGCACATCCACCAATATCATTTATTGTATCCGTTGCTCCCGATGCGGTCTCCTCTACATTGGGGAGACTGGACGCCTCCTAGCAGAGCACTTTAGGGAACATCTCTGGGACACCCGCACCAATCAACCACACCGCCCTGTGGCCCAACATTTCAACTCCCCCTCCCCATGGAGGTCCTGGGTCTCCTTCACCGCCGCTCCCTCATCACCAGACGCCTGGAGGAAGAATGCCTCATCTTCTACCTCAGAACACTTCAACCCCAGGACATCAATGTGGACTTCAACAGTTTCCTCATTTCCCCTTCCCCCACCTCACTCTAGTTCCAAACTTCCAGCTCAGCACTGTCCCCATGACTTGTTCTACCTGCCTATCTTCTTTTCCACCTATCCACTCCACCCTCCTCCCTGACCTATCACCTTCATCCCCTCCCCCACTCACCTATTGTACTCCATGCTACTTTCTCCCCACCCCCACCCTCCTCTAGCTTATCTCTCCACCCTTCAGGCTCACTGCCTTTATTCCTGATGAAGGGCTTTTGCCCGAAACATCGATTTTACTGCTCCTCGGATGTTGCCTGAACTGCTGTGCTCTTCCAGCACCACTAACCCAGAATCTGGTTTCCAGCATCTGCAGTCATTGTTTTTTACATAAAACTCAAGACCCTCATTCACCCTCATCCCATATCCCTTTAGTTCCAAGAGCGATATCTATCTTCTTTTTGAAAACACATAATGTTTTGTGTGGTAGTGAATTCACAATGACCCACAGGATTCTGGATTCCCCCATCATTGGAAACATCCTTCCTATGTCTCACATGGTCCTATATTTCTTTTACCCTTCACACGTTTATGCACATGCTTTTTGGATGTCATTATTGAACCTGCTTCAATCATCCTATAGATGGTGCATTCCAGGTCACCACAACTTGCTATTTTTCCTGATGGCATCTTTAAGTTTTGTATCAGTGATCTTAAATTCGTATCTGGCTACCAAAAGCGTAGTCACTTGGCTGGTTGGAAAGTCACTCATTGAGATGAGTTTGACTAGCCACTGCTTGCCTGAGTGCTATCAAGTAGTACTTGCAAAGAAATAACCTGCTCACTTCAGGTTGACTCCCCACCAGGACAATTCAGCACCTGACTCCATTACAGCCCTAGCACAAACACGGACAGAAGAGCTGAACTCTAGAGGTGGGGTGAGAGTGACTGCCCTTGACTTTAAGACAGCATTTGATTGAGCAAGGAGCACCAGAAACATTGGAGTCAATAGCTTTCCCTATTTCGTAAGGTTAGGAGTGGAGATGTTCACTAATAATTGCACAGTGTTCAGCACCATTCATACCGTAGTCCATGACCATATGTAGCAAGACGTGGTCATTTTGGCTAATAAATGGCACAAGGAACAAGTAACAGTACAGCACAGAAATATACACTTTGACTCACCAAGACTGCACCAACATGTGATCCATTTTTAAACTAAAAACCTTTTTGCCTCTACACTGTCCGTATCCCTCTATCCCATGCCTATGCATATATCTGTCAAGATACCTCTTAACTATTGCTGTTATATCCACCTTCACCACCTCCTTTGGCAGCGCATTCCAGGCACTTACCACCCTCTGTGTAAAAACAAAACTTGCTGCTCATATCTCCGCTAAACTTACCCCCTTTTACCTTCAACCTTTGTCCCCTAGTAATTGACACAGATAATATTGGTGCCACCTGAGTGACTGCACCCAATAAAAGAGAATCTAACCATTGCCCCTTGATATATAATGGCATTGTCATTGCTGAATCCCTCACTGTCAACTTTATGCGCATTACCATTGATCTGAAACTGAACCCCGAACATGGACTACCTTATCAATATAGTAGAAACTGTGGTGCTGAAGGCAGCAGTGCTAACCACTGAGCCACCATGCCCCCACCATCCCCCCAACCCCCCCGCCCGTAATGGTGGAAATACATTTATAAAATTTAAAACAAAATACACATAAAATATGGTTGGAACTCTTTAATTTGGAAAACTCAATACTGAAGGGGATCCATTGAAAGCCTTCATAATTATGTTGGAGATCAATAGGGTGAACAAGGTAAATGATAGGGAAAAGGGCAGTGTTAGAGAAGAGCTTATGCCCGAAACGTTTATTCTCCTGTTCCTCAGATGCTGCCTGACTCGCTGTGCTTTTCCAGCACCACACTCTCGAGTCTGACCTCCAGCATCTGCAGTCCTCACTTTCTCCATATCAAGAGGCTACAAGAGACTAGGAAATTGGTAGCAAGTAACTTGCCTCCTGACTCCCTAATGTCTGATTGCTCCCTACAAGGCTCAAGTAAGGAGAGTGATGGAATACTCCCTCCATGTCTGGATGGGTGCAACTCTAACAACACTCCAGAGACTTGTCATCATCCAGGTTAAATAAATTATCTCAAATGGCACCACATCCAGCTCCTTCAACATTCACTCCCAGGATAACTAATGCAATGTGGCAGCAGTGTGTACCATCTAGAAAATGCACTGCAGTAATTTGCCAAGGCAAAAGTACTTTCCAAACCTGTGACCTCTACTGTCTAAAAGGACAAAGAAAGCTGATGCATAGGAACACTATCAGCTGCAATCTCCTGTCCAAGTTGCACACCATCCTGACTTGGAAGTATATCGCTGTTCTGCCATTGTCGCTGGGTCAAAATCCTGGCACTCCCCTCTCTAACAGCATTGCAGGTGTTCTGCAGTGATTTAGGAAGGTAGCTCATCACCACCTTCTCCAGGACAATCAGGGATGGGAAATAATCGTTAGCTCAGCCAGCAATGTCCAAACCCTGTCGGCCGAATTTAAGAAAATAGTAATGTGCAGTTGATGTTTTATACCACACAAAGAACTATACTCAATATGATACTATTTTATATAACTTAAAGCTCTGAATTATTTAGATGCTTTTAAGGAGAGTGTTAAGGGTATCAGCTATTTGACTGAACAAGTCAAGATTCATTTTAGAAGTAAGATTTGGCCCATGCTACATAATATTTACACACAACAAACCAATCGGCAAAATACATCAATATTATTGTTTATGCTCCTTGTGAGCCTCCTATTCAACGTCCTTTACATTTTCCGCACTCTCCATATCCATCTAATTTTCTTTCTCTCTTTGTTACTCTCATCCAGCTTTCTTTTAATGCATCTATGGGATTTATTGTCAGCCACACCACGTGTCTCTCAATATCCTGTTTGTAAATGAGAATATCCTTAGTGTGTTTATTATTCATGGTTGATTAGTCTCTAGTTTTGGACTTACCTCTAAATGGAAATATTTCTAACACTGCCCTTTTCCCTATCATTTACTTTGTTCACCCTATCGATCTCCAACATAATTATGAAGGCTTTCATTGGATCCCCTTCAGTATTCAGTTTTCCAAAGTAGAGTTCCAACTTTATTTTATGTTTATTTCGTTTTAAGCTTTATTACAGTATTTCCGCCATTACTTTGGTGGGCGTGGGGGGCGCATGGTGGCTCAGTGGTTAGTACTGCTGCCTCACAGCACCAGGGACCCAGGTTCGATTCCAGCCTTGGGTGACTGTCTGTGTGGAGTTTGCACGTTCTCCCCGTGTCTGCGTGGGTTTCCTCTGGGTGCTCCAGTTTCCTCCCATAGTCCAAAGATGTGCAGGTCAGGTGAATTGGCCATGCTAAGTTGTCCGTAGTGTTAGGTGCTTTAGTCAGAGGGAAATGGGTCTGGATGGGTTTCTCTTCGGAGGGTCGGCATGGACTGGTTGAGCCGAAGGGCCTGTTTCCACACTGTAGAGAATCTAATCTAATTACTGTTAACACTAAAGTCATGTAACAGAAGTCAACACAAGAGATGACGTTAACGAATACATAAATATCAAAATCAACACCTACTTCTGGTCTTGAATACTCAGCCAAACCTTTAGTCAATGATCCCAGCCTCATCCTTTCCAAGCCTACTTGTACCATTACATTCCCTCATCCTCTAACAAGTGAACCCATTGTGATTTATAAACCACTGCAATCACAGAAATAGCTGGAGGAGCTCAACAGGTCAGGCCGCATCTGTGGAGAGAAAGCAGAGTCAACGTTTCAGGTCCATTGACTCTTCTTCAGAACTGCAGAGCTGTTTAATGGTACCCTTGGACTGAGGTCAAATTTCTTTTTACTCAGAAAGATAGCTAAAAGGAAACTCATGATATTCCTTCCAAAAATTTTAGGTTGAAGTAATATTACTGAGGTAGTCGAATAAATTAAAAGTTGGCATGGTGATGTGGAAATAAAACTGCATAATCAATCTGTTCCATTATATTTGTTTCTTGCTCTGAAATTTGTCAGCTGAAGGGAATTTGCAATAACACACCAAAAATTGAGTAAGTTGGCAACATCACTTGTGGAACAAAAATTTTTACCAGACTCAAATCTGTGTCTCTTTTGATATGCTAAGTGCTCCTGGCACCAGAGAGGTGTCTAATTTCACTGCATCTGGTTAACACTGACTTTGTAAATGCCATCCAATGTTCATTTCTCCCAGCTTTCACTCTCTCCCTACATTTACCACAGTGACTATAATTCACAAATACTTCAGCAAATGTGAAATGCATTGGGAAATCCGGATAGAGCATGCTCTGGGGAAATGACCAGGCTGCTTCTTTCATGAACCTTGAAACTTTATCATAGAGTCAACCCAATCCAATTGATCTCCTCAGTACAGTTTAGCAAAAGCACAACTTAGCCTTCTCAGCTATTCAGAAAAAAATACGGAACCACCTATCCAACCTCAATTAATCTTTAGAGACAGCTACCAAGACATTGACAGATCCCTATTGGAATCTACTTGTGCTAACATTTTCTGCATTCTGGAGATGCTCACTCCCCTGTGAATTCAATCATACATTTCCATTTACTTAGAGTCATACAGCATGGAAACAGACATGCCAGCCCCTTGCCTGTTGGAATTGAATACATCCACTCTGATTTGCCCTTTTTTGAAAGGCAGTAGGAGTATACTTAAAAGGGAAATCAGAGGGTCAAAAAGGGACCAGCTTTGGCAAATAGGGTGAAGGAGAATCCCAAGGGTTTTTACAAATACGTTAAGGACAAAAGGGTAACTGGGGAGAGAATAGCGCCCCTCAAAGATCAGGAAAGCGGCTTTTGTGTGGAGTCGCAAGAGATGGAGGCGATACTAAATGAGTATTTTGTATCAGTGTTTGCTGTGGAGAAGGACATGAAAGATATAGAATGTAGGGAAATAGATGGTGACATCTTGAAAAATGTCCATATTACAGAGGAGGAAATGTTGGATGTCTTGAAACGCATAGAAGTGGATAAATCCCCAGGACCCGATCAGATGTACCCTCGGACTCTGTGGGAAGCTAGGGAAGTGATTGCTGGGCTTCTTACTGAGATATTTGTATCATCGATCATCACAGGTGAGATCCTGGAAGACTGGCGGTTGGCTAACATGCTACCACTATTTATGAAAGGTGCTAAGGACAAGCCAGGGAACTATAGACCAGTGAGCCTGACTTCAGTGCTGGGCAAGTTGTTGGAGGGAATCCTTATCCAAATAGTAATCCTGAGGGACAGGATTTACGCATATTTGGAAAGGCAAGGACTGATATGGGATAGCCAACATGGCTTTGTGTGTGGGAAATCAAGTCTCACGAGCTTGATTGAGTTTTTTGAAGAGGATTGATGAGGGCAGAGCAATGGACATGATCTGTGTGGACTTCAGTAAGGCATTCAACAAGGCTCTCCATGGGAGACTGGTTAACAAGGTTAGATCTCATGGAATACAAGGAGAACTAGCTGTTTGGATAAGAATTGGATGAAAGGTCTTTTTTTGTTTTCCCAGAGATGGGTTACAATGATGATCCCATATTTAATCTATTTCTATCCTTGTTTGATTATTCTGTCACTGACCTACCTGAGTGAGAAAAGACCAGATACACAACTTTAAACACACACTTGCCCGCACCAGGTGTGAAACCTAAACCTAAATTTATCATTTTAAAAGCAGCCTTTCAATTTCCTACAGGCAATTGATTACATCTTGTTCAGTATTACATTAGTCGAAATAAGTTACCCTTTTGGATTTCAGTGTAATCTATTTTTTAAAAAAAAGCTTATTAGAACATTTAGATTGTTAAACCATCAAAATTAGCCATTTCACCCTGTATGTTGTATATTAATTTGGATTAACCATAAGCTGGAATTAATGTTCTTAATGACTTAAAACAGTCAGGATTCAGATACATGCAGGACTGCCACTGCAGTTTGATTTAATAATATACTGTATCAATGCCAAGTGTTATTTCCCAATATTTAAGCAAACTGCAGGCCTCAGCTTTCTCAGGAGAGGCAGGCTGGACCCTGATGCATTCTCATTTTCAAATGAAATGACTTTCTTTTCGTGAGACTTGGATCAGGTCCAGTGAGAGGCCATAACCCCCAGGGCCTAACTAAGGGAATTGGCCCTGCCAATTAAGGGAGATTTATTTCAATTGCAGTCCCTCTGGGCGATTGCTCAGCCAAGCAGCCAAAAAAGCCCTTGCTGTCTTTTTGGTTTGCATAAACAGCCTTCTGGGATTCAAAGGGCAAATTGATTCCCCCCCCCCCCCCCCCAACTCTCAGCTCCTCCTCTGCACCAGTATGTGAAAATGTGTGCAGGAGTTCTGGTTAAAACAAAGGAAGACAAAGACGTTGTTTTCAAATCTCCAGAGCAGTTCACTGTGCAATATTCACAGTGCATGACATGCCCCTTGACTTTCAAAACATCCTTAAATTAGCACTAAAGAATCTTAGATTGGCTTGTCTACCTGCCATCTGTGATTTTATTCCTCCCATTCCCATAATTGATCAGAAAATCTTTTCTATGCAGGCATTTCTCCACTGCATGGATTTGCAGCAATGAAATCACACAGCTGTACAAGAACAAATTATTAGAGCAAACTGTTATTTCTGATTCACTTCCAGTAAATCTGACTGATCTTTCCAAAAGTCGTTTTGCACACGTTCCAAAGGAAAGAAAATACCCAAAGCCTTGAATCAAGTTGCTCCTTCTGTTTTGTGTTAGATTTTCTTTGTGGTTGTAGTGTACACACACTCACAGGCATGTTGTGTGTTTTCTTTGTGACGGATCACCTTTAACATTTAATATTGTCTCTTGAGCTCTGCTCCCAAGTTCTGGCTTTGCATTTTGGAGAGGTTGGTGAACAGTAACAAACACATCAATATGTGGATCTCAATTTCAAGAGGTGTGTTTCCAACGTTGCATTCCTGGCAAGAAATCTAGACCTCCAGGAGCACAAGTTGGAAGTTCAGGCATGATGACTGTTTTCCGGAATAGATACGATCCTCTCCAAATGGGGCCTTTACGAGATCATGCAGTCGTAAAATTACTACTCAGGTCTTCATGTTGTCACAGTCAACACATAGCCTACAAGCGATGTCAAAGACCAATTAAATTTCATTAATGGTTTTAGTATTGCTGGCAGACTCCTGTGGAGTGTTCAATAGACACATGGAGTATGGTTTTGAGTTGCTTCATTGTGGCTCTGATCTGGAGCTTTTTTATGTAAATTCAACCCTTTCTGCCACTATTTTTCAATTATGTGGCACCTAACAGTCACCCTCTGCTGCTCCAGATTCAAGTCTGGGGTGCATAATTCCTATCCACCATTCTTAACTTCCGCCCTTCATGATTATGGTCACATCCTTAGCCTAATATTTACTATCCCCTGAATTTCATGTTGTACTTCCCATTCAAATTTACTATGTCAATATCATCATGAATTTCAGGCTCTGAATACCAGGTGGAGCTGTGGAAGGCATTTCTAAAGTTGCCATCTTGTGGCCTGTCCATTTTGCTTTGCATATTTGCAAAGCCTCAGTATATATACAGAATCTCTCACTGATTGAGAATATCAGGTGGGAAAGTGGCGTTGAGGTAGGACATTAGTCAACAGGTTTGAGATGGTGTATGTTTTTGTGAAGAGAGGAATGTTCAGGTCAACCATCTTAAAGTTTGTTAATGTCATTGTTAAGATTAAGAGAAACTGTGCTTTATATGTCCATAAGCACATATAAATAGGGGACTCTAGGGATGTTGGACTCAAGCTGTGAGACTGAGCAAGTTAAGAAACTTGTCACACAAAGAAATGCTTTGTATCTTGGTTTCTACCTCACCAACAGTCTTGGAATCTATTGACAAGTAAGTTGGCAGCAAGCACTTCTGAGGATTTTTCCAAATATTTGACGTATCGGTTTCCCAGTGAATATACAGGTTTGTTCAAGCAAAGGGCATGCTTCCACATAAGGTGACAATCTCACACTTTCTGAAAGAAGGAACAAGGTGAAAATTTGTAGAGGGGTCAGAGACAATGCTTTGAAATTGTAGAACGTCATGTTGAGTCTGGGAGACCATCAAGTGCCTCATTGAAACATGAGATGAGGCTTCTCAAGCTTCCATTGAGCTTCTCTGGAACACTGCAGTAGGCCAAGGGCAGAAAGGTCAATGTGAGACAGAGAATTAAAATAGCAGGGCCCCAGAACTTCAGGGAGAAAGTGAGGACTGCAGATGCTGGAGATCAGAGCTGAAAATGTGTTGCTGGAAAAGCGCAGCAGGTCAGGCAGCATCCAAGGAGCAGGAGAATCGACGTTTCGGGCATGGGCCCTTCTTCAGGAATGAGGAAAGTGTGTTCAAGCAGGCTAAGATAAAAGGTAGGGAGGAGGGACTTGGGAGAGGGGCGTTGGAAATGTGATAGGTGGAAGGAGGTCAAGGTGAGGGTGATAGGCCGGAGTGGGGGTGGGGGCGGAGAGGTCAGGAAGAAGATTGTAGGTTAGGAAGGTGATGCTGAGTTCAGGAAGAAGATTGCAGGTTAGGAAGGTGGTGCTGGGTTCAAGGGATTTGATTGAGACAAGGTGGGGGGAGGGGAAATGAGGAAACTGGAGAAATCTGAGTTCATCTCTTGTGGTTGGAGGGTTCCGAGGTGGAAGATGAGGCGCTCTTCCTCCAACTGTCGTGTTGCTATGGTCTGGCGATGGAGGAGTCCAAGGACCTGCATGTCCTTGGTGGAGTGGGAGGGGGAGTTGAAGTGTTGAGCCACGGGGTGGTTGGGTTGGTTGGTCCGGGTGTCCCAGAGGTGTTCTCTGAAACGTTCCGCAAGTAGGCGGCCTGTCTCCCCAATATAGAGGAGGCCACATCGGGTGCAGCGGATGCAATAAATGATGTGTGTGGAGGTGCAGGTGAATTTGTGGCAGATATGGAAAGATCCCTTGGGGCCTTGGAGGAAAGTAAGGGGGAGGTGTGGGCGCAAGTTTTGCATTTCTTGCGGTTGCAGGGGAAGGTACCGGGAGTGGAGGTTGGGTTGGTTGCGGGGTGTAGACCTGACGAGGGAGTCACGGAGGGAGTGGTCTTTTTGGAACGCTGATAGGGGAGGGGAGGGAAATATATCCTTGGTGGTGGGGTCCGTTTGGAGGTGGCGGAAGTGACCAGAAGTTCAGGGTCATGCTTGGCAGCTAGGCAGAGGCTTCCCACAAAGCACTCACCCAATTTGCACTTAGTCTCCCCAGTGTAGAGAAGATCAGATTGTAAGCAGCAAATGCAATAGGCTAGATTGGATTTTGTGAAACTTGAAAGGATTCAGAAAAGATTTATAAGGAAGTTGCCAGGGTTGAAGGGTTTGAGCTACAGGGAGAGGCTGAAGAGGCTGGAGCTGTTTTCCCTGGAGCATTGGAGGCGGAGGAGTTACCTTATAGAGGTTTATAAAATCATGAGGCGATGGATAGGGTAAATAGGCAAGGTCTTTTCCCCTGGGGTAGGGGAGGGCGTAGGTTTAAGGTGAGAGGGGAAAAAGTTAAAAGAGATGTAAGAGGTAACTTTTTAACACAGTGGGTGGTCATGTATGGAATGAGCTGCCAGAGGAGGTGGTGGAGGCTAGTACAATTACAACGTTTAAAAGGCATCTGGATGGGTAAGTGACTCGGAAGGGTTTAGAGGGATATGTCCAAGTGCTGCCAATGGGACTAGATTAGGTTAAGATATCTGGTCAGCGTGGACAAGTTGGACCGAAGGGTCTGTTTCTGTGCTGTACATTTCTATGACTATGTCCACATGAATCGCATCTCTCGGTAGGAGGCTTTGGAGCTTTGGTGGGTGAGGAACATGGAAGTAAAAGGGCACGAGTTACATCTCCGGCATTTGCAAGGAAACACAACATCGGAGGGGTGGGTTTGAGGTATTGGGGATGATTGAAGTGTGGTATGGCATCAGGGAGGTAAGGGTCCTTTTGCAGTGCTGACAACGAAGGGGAGGATATGTTTGGTGATGGCATCATGCAGGTGGTGGCAGAAATGGTGGAATATGATCCATTGAATGTGGAGTCTGCTAGGACAGAAGGTCATAGATGTATAGCACGGAAACAGACCCTTTGCTCCAACTCGTCCATGCTGACCAGATATCCTAACCTTATCTAGTCCTATTTCCCAGCATTTGGCCCATATCCCTCTCAACCCTTTCTATTCATATATCCATCCAGATGCTTTTTAAATGTTGTACTTGTACCCACCTCCATCAGTTCCACTGGCAGGTCATTCCATACACTCTGTGTGAAAAAGTTGACCCTTATATCACTGAAGGCAAGGCGGGTCTTAATCGGAAATCTGGGAAAGGGGCCTGCTCAGAAGACCATGAAAAATGACAGATATGGTCCAGTTTCTGTCAACCACACTGAAGGAATTCCTCGGTTGAAAAAAGATGAAATTGCAGAAACACTGATGTGGCCATTGCAGGCGTGGCTGGCTAGCCCAGCCCAAAGGGACAAAATCAATTGAGGTCAATAAGATACAGAAGGGGTTTGCTAAAGTAGACACGGAAAGAATGTTACCTCATGTGAGGCAATCGAGAATGAGAGAGGGGTCATAGTTTTAGGATAAGAGGGTAGCAAATTTAAAACAGAGAGGCGGCACGGTGGCTCAGTGGTTAGCACTGCCGCCTCACAACACCAGGGTCCCAGGTTCGGTTCCAGCCTCGGGCAACAGTCTGCGTGGAGTTTGCACATTCTCCCCGTGAGTTTGCTTCGGTTTCCTCCCACAGTCCAAAGAATTGCAGGTCAGCTGAATTGGCCATGCTAAATTGCCCACAGTGTTAGGTGCATTAGTCACAGGGAGATGGGTTACTCTTCAGAGGGTCGGTGTGGACTGGTTGGGCTGAAGGGCCTGTTTCCACTCTGGAGGGAATCTAATCTAATCTAATCTCATCAACAACCAATCAGATACAACAGGGATAGAGAGAATAATGGGCAGTTTTGTCTGGACTTGGCGAAACTGATTATAAGAAATGTCATCACTCATCCAAAGAAGAGTACGTTGTCTCATTCTTACAAGTTGAACTACGAATGTCAGCAACAATTGTCCCCAGGTGGAGATCCTTCATTAGATGGCAGCAATCAGGCAGTCAAAATGTCAAAAAAACTCAAATGCATCTGACCACCTTCAAAAAGGAGCGAGTAAAAGACCCTGATCCCGATTCTTGTCCTCAGGGACCCAGGGTAACTTTTTCATGCAGGCGGGGTGGTGCATGTATGGAATAGCTTTTATTAGTAGAGGGATTGAGTTTCGGAACCATGAGGTCATGCTGCAGCTGTACAAAACTCTGCACTTGGAGTATTACGTGCTGGTCACCACATTTATAGGAAGGATGTGGAAGCTTTGGAAAGGGTTCAGGGGAGATTTACTAGGATGTTGCCTGGTATGAAGGGAAGGTCTTACTAAGAAAGGCTGAGGGACTTCAGGCTGTTTTCGATAGAGAGAAAAAGGTTGAGAGGTGACTTAATTTGAGACATGTAAGATAATCAAAGGGTTAGATAGGGTGGACCGGGAGAGCCTTTTTCCGAGGATGAGTGATTGCACTGGGGGGCATAGCTTGAAATTGAGGGGTGATAGATATAGGACAGAGGTAGTTTCTTTACTCAAAGAGTAGTAGGGGCATGGAATACACTGCCTGCAACAGTTGTAGACTCGCCAACTTTAAAGGCATTGAAATGGTCATTGGATAGGCATATGGACTAGAATGGAATAGTGTAAGTTAGATGGGCTTCAGGTCAATTTCACAGGGTGGTGTAACATCGAGGGCCGAAGGGCTTGTACTGCGCTGTCATGTTCTATGCTCTATGTTCTAAGTCACCAGTCTGCCAGACTGACTCGTCAAACACACTTGTTGAAAAATGATATGTCAAAGTTTAGGCGTCTTTTAACAAAGTTGCGAATGTGGTGCTGGAAAAGCACAGCAAGTCAGGCAGCATCCAAGAAGCAGGAAAATTGATGTTTCAGGCATAAGCCCTTCATCAGGAATAGGTCCTCACTTTCTCCTAGTTGATGATCTCCAGCATCTGCAGTCCTCACTTTCTCCTCGCGCCTTTTAACAAACAAAATATTAGGCAAAATAAGCTTGTACCAGCAAACTGGTCGTGGCCCTGATTGCTTGGGTGCCCAGGGTATTAGGGTGCTCTGGATGGTAGGGTGCTCCGAGTAGTAGGTCTGGGTCGTAGGCTGCTCTGCGTGGTGAGTTGCTTGGAGTACTATGTTGCTCTGAGTGGTAGGGTGCTTGGGGTAGTAAGGTGCTTGGGGTGGTAGAGTCCCATGAGCTGCTCCCTTGCCTCATTTATTGAAAGGATCCTGCCAACAACTTAAGTGAGCGAAAAACAGCTCTCGTGCCTTTTCTCTCCCGCTCTCTCTCTCTCTATCTCTCTCCCCCTCTCTCTCTATCTCTCTCTCTCTCTCTCTCAGAAGGCAACATTGCCAACTTCACGCTTTAACAGGGGATCAAGCCACAGAGAGCACACTGTCCACTGCCACTTATTACAGCTGGTTTGTTATTCAAGTTAATTCACTGTTCGCTATGGAACAAAGACACAGGCTGTAAACGCCTACGATATAATTGTTTGAGAAATGATGGAGAACGAATAGGACAGGAGGATCACAAACTTCCCTCCCCCTCCCCAGCGCGTTATCTTGCTAAACCTCGTTCAAATGTTTTTGGATGATGTCCATACCCCTCCAAAAACCTGGGAAGCAGATTCAATAAAATAGAGACTGCTGGAAAGAAATGTCCGTGCAATTCAACATGGCTCAGCAGCCAGTCGCTATGGTTACAGCACCATGTTGTGGCTTAAACAAAAGCTGCAGTTGGAGAAGGGAGTGACGAGCTCTCTCTTTTTTTAATGATTTCAAATTTCAGCCTCTCACTGAGAAGCTCAGTCTTCAGTCAGCTTCGCAAAAGCCATGTATTATGTTGTGAAGAGACTCAGCTGGTGGTGACATTGTCTCAGTAAAAGGAGGGCAATGGTGGGGTGAGGTGAGGGGGAGACACAGTTTACTTTTTCAAATAGATTCGGGGTAATGTTCCCGCAGCCTTTCCACAGAGACTGTCAGAATCTCATTAAGATTTTTCTAACTGAGGTTTCGGCTTTTGATAAAAACCGTGGCACTGTGCCATGACTTTTTCTTTATTTAGATTAGATTCCTTACAGTATGGAAACAGACCCTTCAGCCCAACTAATCCACACCGACCCTCCCGAAGAGTAACCCACCCAGACCCATTTCCCTCTGACTAATGCACCTAACACTACGGGCAATTTAGCATAGCCAATTCACCTGATCCGCACATCTTTGGACTGAGGGAGGAAACCGGAGCAAACCCACGCAGACATGGGGAGAATGTGCAAACTCCACACAGACAGTTGCCCTAGGCTGGAATCGAACCTGGGTCCCTGGTGCCGTGAGGCAGCAGTGCTAACCACTGAGCCACCGTGACACCCCTTGTTTGAATATTTGTTTTTGAAGTGCAGCCATTTTCCAAGTCGAGACACCCAATTGTGCACTGCAAGCTCTCACAAGCAACATAATTGTAAGACTGTATCATCAGTATTGATGTGGAGGTGCCGGTGTTGGACTGGAGTCGACAAAGTTAAAAATCTATAACCTGATGTTGTGTGATTTTTAAGTTAATCAGTATTGATTGCAGTGATGTTAGTAGAGGGGTAAATATTGACTAAGACAGCACTTTACTAGCCATCTGAGAGGATAGTCCAAGTCCTCAACCACACCTCTCAGCTAAAGAGTGGCACTTCCAATATTGCACAATGTCACCACCAGCTGAGTTTCTTCACAACATAATACATGGCTTTTGCGAAGCTGACTGAAGACTGAGCTTCTCAGTGAGAGGCTGAAATTTGAAATCATTAAAAAAAGAGAGAGCTCGTCACTCCCTTCTCCAACTGCAGCTTTTGTTTAAGCCACAACATGGTGCTGTAACCATATTCCAATGTTAGCCTCAATGTAATGTTGAAGATCAGGAGATGGACTTGAACTCATCATCATCTGAATCAGAGGCCGGTGTGCTACCCACTGAGCCACAGTAGATTCTCCTTAGTACTCAGTGATTGAACCTGGAGACTTGTTTGTCTCTACGGTTATAAGAGTCATACAGCATGGAAACAGACCCTTTGGTCCAACCAGTCCATGCTGATCATAATTCCAAACCAAGCTAGTCTCACCCTCCTACACTTTTTCCATATTCCTCTAATACCTTCTCATTCATGTACTTATCTAAATGTCCTTTAAACATTGCATCCATCACTTCCTCTCGAAGTTCATTCCACACACAAACAAAAAAAAATGCCCCATGTCCTTTATAAATTTTTCTCCTCACCTTAAAAATATGCTCCTTAATCTTGAAATCCCCTACCCTAGGGAAAAGACACCCACCATTCATCTTATCTGTTCCCCTCATGGTTTTATAAACTTCAATAAAATCGCCCTTCAATCTTTTACGCTCCAGTCAAAAAAGGTCCCAGCCCATCCAGCTTCTCCCTATGACTCAAGCCTTCCATTCCCAGCAATATCCAGGTAAATCTTTTCTGAACCCTCTCCAGTTGGTAATATCTTTAGTAATGCCCAGGTTCATGTCCTCAGTCATGACATTTTGGATATTGTGGCACTCCCTCAAAACAAGTGACTGATTGCTCCAAAGTCCATACCAAAATGTTTCTGATTTCCATTACAGCAAACAAAATTTGTAATTTATACCACCAACCGATACAAACCCTGTATTTGTCAAGGGTAATTACTCAATTCCAAACTTGAGCTGCAAATATATATATGTCACTGGGGCCTAAAACAACTCATCGAGAAGCTGTGACAATGCTGAATAATGCACGTATTGAAGATACAATAACAAAAGTTGCTCAAAACACTCAGCAGCATTTGCAAAAGTTACTGATTAAAGATATAAAAAGCTAATGTTTCTGGTTGATGACTTTTCATCAGAACTGGGCTGCAGTTTAGAAGAGACTTTGGAAGGCAGAAATAGAGTTACAATAGGAGCAGATTAAGTTCAGTTGGGCAGGAGGTGGCTGAAACAATGGACTAGCCAGAGCAATCTTGTTTATGGAGTTTGAAGAAGGTTAAAGTGAGCTGTTCGGAGTTGGGGGACTTTGAAATCAGAAATCATGGAAGGATGATCATCATAGAATTAGAGAATCCAACAGTGTGGAAGTAGGCCATTCGGCCCATTGAGTTCACATGGACTGTCTGAGGAGCATCCCAACCAGACCCATCCCTGACCCTATCCTTGTAACCTGGCATTTCCCATGGTTAATCACCTAGCCTGCACATCCCTGGACGCTACGGGCAATTTAGCAATGCCAAGCCACCTAACCTGCTCATCTTTCGACTTTGGGAGGAAACAGGAGCACCCAGAAGATGTTTAGAATGTATGGGGCAGTGACAGTCAAGACTACTTTTCGTCATTTATATGAATGATTTAGATGTGAGCATTAGAGTTAATAGTTAGTAAGATTGCAGATGATACCAAAATTGGAGGTATAGTGGACAGCGAAGAAGGTTACCTCAGATTACAACGATCTTGATCAGATGGGCCAATGAGCTGAGAAGTGGCAGATGGAGTTTAATTCAGATAATTGCAAGGTGCTGCATTTTGGGAAAGCAAATCTTAGCAGGACCTATACCCTTAATGGTAAGGTCCTAGGGAGTGTTGCTGAACAAAGAGACCTTGGAATGCAGGTTCATAACTCCTTGAAAGTGGAGTCGCAGGTAGATAGGATAGTGAAGAAGGCGTTTGGTATGCTTTCCTTTATTGGTCAGAATATTGAGTACAGGGGTTGGGAGGCCATGTTGTGGCTGTCCAGGCCATTGGTTAGGCCACTGTTGGAATATTGCATGCAATTCTGGTCTCCTTCCTAATGGAAAGGTATTGTGAAACTTGAAAGAGTTCAGAAAAGATTTACAAGGATGTTGCTAGGGTTGGAGGATTTGAGCTTTAGGGAGAAGTCGAACAGACTGGGGCTGTTTTCCCTGGAGTGTCGGAGGCTGAGAGGTAACCTTGTAGAGGTTTACAAAATTATGAGGGGTATGGATAGGATAAATAGACAAAGTCTTTTCCCTAGGGTGGGTGAGACTAGAACTAGAGGGCATAGGTTTAGGGTGAGAGGGGAAAAATATAAAAGAGACCTAAGGGGCAACTTTTTCATGCAGAGGGTGGTATGTGTATGGAATGAGCTGCCAGAGGAAGTGGTGGAGGCTGGTACGATTGCAACATTTAACAGGCATTTGGATGGGTATACGAATAGGAAGGGTTTGGAGGGATATGGGCCGGGTGCTGGCAGGTGGGACTAGATTGGGTTGGAATATCTGGTCGGTGTGGATGTGTTGGACCAAAGGGTCTGTTTCCGTGCTGTACATCTCTATGACTCTATGACACAAACATGGATGATGAAATTCAATAGTCGGGCCTCAGCAGGGAGAGGTAGAAAGGGTCGAACAGTTACTATTTGGCCTCTGCTAGAGTAAGGGTCAGTACGCCAGGCAACAACAGTGACCCTCTTGTCAGCAACATTGATGTTAGGCTTGAACCCAAGAGAACAGAATGCAGTACATTCAGAGGAGGCAGGTTTGTGTGAGTGAGGGGAACTGAGAAGTTCAGAAAGCTGATGAAACACCAGAAGTTCTGTGCATTAATGAAATAGTTTTTATTTGATGAGACAGAACTCAGTCCATTCAATGTGGAATGCAAGCATGATAATCCTAGTTTTCTCATATTTATTATGTCGAGTCGTCTTAAATCCATTTGGAAATAGCAGTGGGATCATTTGTGATTAAAATATCCCGGTAATGTCAGACACTGAGTTAACCTATCTGGATGTTAATTATGTATAAGCCAGTGGTTTATATTCAGCACCTGTGATTAAATGAAATGAGCAAGGAAATGAATAGGAAATTTCCAGTCAAATGAAAATAGACAAATGCATGAGAGAAAATGAGCTAAGTGTCTAAGAAACAGAGTGCATGCAAATGATATTAACAGACCTGGGATTACCCTTGACCTTGATGCTAGTACAATTTGTTAAGGGGATATGGGTTTGAAGACATGAAAAAGTAGATTACTAGGTTTGAAATGGGTCAGTCAAGATTGGCATTGTGCTTATACTCGATACAATCCAGTCTACTTTGCGACTGGACGCAAGGCATGGTTCCAGATAAAGTAGTCAATGGTAAATATGCTGTACTGATTCTCACTGTAGTCAAGTTGCCTTGTTTTATGTTGCTTCTGTGGGTTGAGAGTTTTTCCATTTTCTACGCTCACATGGTGGTAGCTGGCAGTGCTGTGGTGGGATGGGAGTGTTTCTCTTTTTGACAGCCTTTCTCTCCTGCTGTCCTGAAGGAACTGCCTTCTGGTAGCTCACCATTCCAGCTGCATATTTCACCCTCTTGTAGCTCACCGACATTGAGTCTACTTTTTAAGCGCGAGTCAAATTCATTAGGTTGAGAACACCACCACCAAGATGATCTAAGCCATCTTGAGTGCCTCTACTACTCCCTAACTAGCTCAGTATAGATGAGGCTATTGGATCGAAGATCTTCCTGGTGTATAGTTTCATCTACTCCTTGTTGAGTTAGTGGAAATAATGAGCCTTGCTCGTTCGTGTGATGGTAATGCCATTAACAATAGTACTGATAAATCCCATATTGTCCAACTGCATACATATAACAAAATGCTGTTTAATGAGATCCAGAGTCAGAGATTATGAAATGTGCAATGCATTATTGTCCTGATGAGGCTGCTGGCTCTTTAGGATAAAAATTACTAAGTTAACTGTGTGTCAGGTCAGTTAGAACTTAATTGCTGCTTGCTGATCCAATTGATGGTCCAATTGCTATTTACAGTTCCACACAACAAAACCGAGATGAAATGTCATCACTATGCTATGTTAAAATCTGTTAACCTGCCAAATTAGCTCCCCTTGTAGCTGCAATGGGTATTTGTGCCCATTTGGTTCAAAAAATCCAAAAGTGCTTAGTTTTGCTATCAAATTGTTTCTCAGAGATTTCCACGACTCATCTAAGAAGTCCATTCCAAATGTTCACTTTGTATGACGATATACATGACACCCTGAGATCAATCTTAGCTTTACCTTTGGTTAATTTGCATTTGTACTCCCCACTCTTCAGATTTACCTTAAAGCAACAATACCACATCACCATCATGTCATCCATGGGGACAATACTGCTCACAAAACAAACTTTTCATTGTACTTAGGTATATGTGATAACAATAAATCAAATCAAATTGAATCACATTGTTGCTTGGCACTCTAAAATATTTGATGCAGCTAAAAGGAAAAGATGAGAAATATTAGAAGATTAAGTTTCTGGACTGGCGAAACCAATACTTTGAATTCCTTTGCAAATTAGCCATTATTGGTTTTTGCCCTAACATTGTTAACAGGAATTGAGATAGAACATAGAACATTACAGCACAGTACAGACCTTTTGGCCCTTGATGTTGCACCGATCCGTGACACCAATCTGAAGCCCATCTAACCTACACTATTCCATTTTCATCCATATGTTTATCCAATAACCATTTAAATGTCCTAAACGTTGGTGAGTCTACTACTGCTGCAGGCAGGCCGTTCCATGCTTCTACTACTCTCTGACTAAAGAAACTATCTCTGACATCTGTCCTATATTTATCACCCCTCAATTTAAAGCTATGTCCCCTCGTGCTAGCCGTCATCATCCAAGGGAAATGACTCTTGCTGTCTACCCTATCTAACCCTCTGATAATCTTATATGTCTCAGTTAGATCACCTCTCAACCTTCTTCTCTCTAACGGAAACAGCCTCAAGTCCCTCAGCCTTTTCTCATAAGACCTTCCCTCCAGACCAGGCAACATCCTAGCAAATCTCCTCTGAACCAAAGCTTCCACATCCTTCCTGTAATGCAGTGACCAGAACTGTACACAATGTAATGCGGTGACCAGAATTGTATGCAATAGCTCTTGTGGTGTAATGGTAGTGTCCCTACCTCTGAGCCAGGTGAACTGGATTTCAGCTCCACCTGCTACAGAAGTATGTAATAATAGGTCTGATCAGGATGATTAGTGACATCTTAACATTGTTTTGCATCTGGAGCAAAATGGGATATTGGGAATGTGGCATCTACAGTGTGAAGTTGGGGGGTGGATTCTGATTATATGTGTTTTAGGGGGAGGCAATGGTCTAGTGGTATTATCACTGGCTTTGTTAATCCAGAGACCCAGATGACATTCTGGAGAGCTGGGTTTGAATCCCAGCATGGTGGTTGGTTGAATTTGAATTCAATGACTATCTGAAATATCTGGAACCTGTTCTGGACTTCCCACGTGGATGCAACGGTCAAGAAGGCACAACAATGCTTCGGAGCCTCACTAACCTTTACAGATGAACCATAGAAAACGTACAACCTGGGTGCATAACGGCCTGGTACAGAAACTGCTCTGCTCTGGATAGTAAGAAACTATAGAAGGTTGTGTGCACAGTCCAGACCATCACAGAAGCCAACCTCCCATCCATCGATTCCATCTACACTTCTCATTGCCAGGAAAGGTTGCTAACATCATCAAAGACCCTTCCAACACCTCCTACAACCTTTTCAGTCAGGTAAAAGATACAGAAGCTTGAACACATGCACCAACAGGTTCAAGAGCAGCTTCTTACCAGCTGTTATTAGACTGATGAATTAGCTCTCTAACTTCAAATAATGCTGGTCTTGCTAATATCGAGCTTGCTATGTGCACCTCCTGTGCAGTGTAACCTGTGTGTCTCACTCTGTCTAAGCACTCTTTGATCTGTATGTCTTTACTTACTATGACCTGTCTGTACTGCTCACATTAAAACATTTCCCTGTACTTAGATGCACTTGACTACAATAAATCAAATCAAATCGAATCAGAATTAAGAGTCTAATGATGACCATGAATCTATTATCAATTGTCAGGAAAAACCCATCTAGTTCACTCATGTTCTTTAGGAAAGGAAACTGCCATCCTTACCTGGTCCAGCCTACTTGTGACTCCACACCCACGGCAATGTGGTTGATTCTTAACAATTAAGGATTGGCAATAATTGCCAGCGATGCCCCCATCCCATGAATGAATGAATGAAAGAAAACATAGTGAGAGATGCAGTTACATAACATTATGCTGCACAATTTATTCCAACAGCCCACAAGACATCCTGCATGTTACATGACCAGGGCACCATTCTGTTTATACCATTTGAGTGTCACATGAATTGAAAACCAGCATTGGGCAGATCCAAGTATCCACTAACTTGACGATAAAATTGTCTGTTGTGCTGGAAAACACTAAAACATCTGTTCTTCTGTGCAAAACAAAATCTTATTCTGGGAATACTGTTGCACTGAGCAGCAACAGATGATTCATCACTTGGCTTTACCGCACATCTGTTGTAATTTGGAAGGTTGAGTTGTTCTGTGAAAGCTGTGGTTGAATTTCTGACTGCCATCATGGAGAGGAAAACTAGTTGTGTTTTTAAACAGTAATTGTCGCAGTGCAGATACGTTTCCAAAAGCTAAATATTTTTTTCCCTGCTGTAGCCAGTTTTAAAGAAGATTACACACCATAAGGTGTAGGCCATTTGGCCCACTGAGTCTCATTCAATGACATCATGGTTGATCTGATGGTCCTGAAATACACTTTCCTGCCTTTTCCATTCCCTTGATTATATTATTGATTAAAAATATGTCTATCTTGGCCTTTTTAAAAATTCACTTGTGGAACATGAGCTGGCTGGACCAACATTTATTGCCCATTCCTAGTTGCCCTTGAGAAGGTGATGGTGGGTTGCCTTCTTGGACAATTGCACACCATGTGCTGTAGTACATTCACAGTGCCAATGGGGAAGACATTTCAGGACCCAGCGGCAGTGAAGAAACAGCGATATATTTGGAAATGTACTCAACAACATAATCACTACAGCTCTCTGGAATAAAGAGTTCAACAGATTTGCTAATCTCCAAGAAAAGAAATTCCTCCTCATCCAAACTCAACAACTCCTTACTTTAAGATTATGCCCTCTGATTCTAGACTCTACCTTGCCAGCCCCCTTAACATCTTATATGCTTCAATAAGGTCACAACCTATTCTTCTAAACTCCAGTAAGTACATTTTTGGATCTTTGATGTATCTAGAATCATAGGGTCTCTACAGTGTGGAAACAGGCCATTCTGTCCATCAAGTCCACACCAACCATCCAAAGTTCAACACACCCTACCCTATCCCTCTAACCCCGCATTTCCCATTGCTAACCCACCTAGCTTTAACAGCTTTGGACTATGGGAGGAAACTGGAGGAAACCCACTCAGGCATGGGAGAATGTGCAAACTCCACACAGACAGTCATCCGTGTTTAGAATCAAATCTAGGTCCCTGGCACTGTGAGGCAGCAGTGTTAACCACTGAACGACCATGCCACTCTGCTAAGGGAAGTTAGATAAAGAGCAGCTTCATAACAATGTAAGACTTAATCTTTGTATATGGAGCTCAACAGATGAATAGTCCTCATTTAAATTGGTGTGAACAGTCTAGCTTGTGATTGAGGACCAGTCTGTATTGAAAATATTGCCCCATGATGCTTTATTCAGTAGCTGTGGTGGTTAATTACTAGACTTTCTTTTATGGTGTCACAACTTATCCGGGTAGCATGCTAGAACTATTGCCAGAGGTGTCACAAATGTTAACAAGTACGCAAAGTTTCCAAATCCTGTCTTGTCAACCCAGGTTGATAGAAAGTATGGACCAAGTTAATGTACCTACCAAGAATTGCCTTTTATTTCTAATCATCAGACTATAACTGCAGGCAAACAATTATAAACTGTTTGCATTTAACGCCACCAGTAGGCATCTTGTGGTGCAGTGCTAGGGCCAGTACCTCTGGATCAGAAGTCCCAGGTCCAAGTACCATCTGCTCCAGGTATGTTTCATAACCTGCAGATTAATTAAACAAATATCCATGATTGCTGCTTAAAACATTATTCCCCTCATAAAGTCCCCTTTATACATGTGTGGGCATATGCACACGCACACACTTACACACAGAAACACAAGAACATAGATATAGACAGGAAATAAACACATAGAAGGAGAGAAACGGTTCAGTAGTCTCTTGTTTGCAAGATCTGTTGAGTTTGGTTCTAGCTGATGAGATTTCTTCTCAGCCTTCAATGCTTGAATGATTCCACTGATTTGCAAGAGGTATAGGTTTACTTTTAGAAGGTCTCTGACATATCAATGGAAAGTCACAGCTTACAACAGGTGCAGTAAAATCTAATGATTTATCTCTGTATCATGTTCTCAGCCTCAAGCTGTTACCCAGCTGTTGATAGGATAAAGGCCTTGGTCAATGGTCTATGGACTAGTGACTAGTTATCAATCAACTTCTTGTCACTAACCAAAGCTGGATCTGTCCATTATCCCTCTGTTCCTTTTTGCTGCTAACTAACCTTCAAATACTGTTTGTTCAAACAGCTGTTTAAACAACGCCTGCCACAAGACACGGATGACTTCCTTTACAAGACATGAGACAATCCTTGGTTTTAAATAGTTCATTCCCATTTATATCCATAATCTTATAAAGTGCAAAATTAAAAACTGTAGCCTTCACAATGGGAAACTACAGTGACTTGAACCAGGTGGACCTTGGTAACTGGGAGATTCTTGATTGAAAAGCCTTGGCTGACCAATATAACCAGGTGACTGCCCAGACACGTCTTGGCTTGCCCGTTTGCCACCAGGCAGTGGAGGTCCACACTGGGGGGGGGCTCTCTATGCAGGAGTCCTCCCCCTTTCTCTCAGGGATCTGGGGTAGAGGGTGTTGCACGCAGTGGTCCCCTGCAACCGCAGGTTGTGGTGGTTCACAGACTCCCAGCCCAACTGCTTGTTCTGTGGTGCTGTGGAGTCCATGGACCATGTATATATGGGGTGTGGGTGCTTGCACTCCCTCTTTGATTTTCTTAAAAACCTTCTCCTCTGCTTTTGGCTGCACTTTAATCCCACGCTCCTGATCTTTGGGCACCTGATGTGGAGGGGGAAGTGCAGGTCAGAGGACCTCCTTGTGGGTCTGTTCCTGGGCCTGGCCAAACTGGTCATAAACAGGTTCAGGCAGTGGGCCATGGAGGGGGTCATTAGAGGCGATAGCCTGCCCTCTCCGCGGTTGCGTTCATGCCCAGGTGTCCATAGAGAAGGAGCACACAGTGTCCACAACACCCTCGACCTTTTCAGGGAGAAGTGGGCACCATGGGGCATGGAGTGTTTTATTTCCCCCTTCTGACTCTATTTTTATTTAATCCCTGCCCTCCCCTTCACTTTTTTGATCATGCAGCATTGCTCTTTGAGAAGGGCATTGCTTGTCAGTGGCCACTCAGGTGTTTCCTTTCTTCCTGGTGGTGGAATATAAATAAAGATTCACACACTCGCTGTTCTTCACTGTGCCCTACACCTGCATAAAAACAACGTTGGAGTTGTGAAAAAAAAGAAAAAAAGGGAAAAAAAGAAAGAAAAAATATAACTAGGTGATTTGAATCTTCTCAGTTGAGGACTGACTCCAAGCTGACTGAAGTGTACCATGCATTAATTTTAAAAAAAGGTGACTTGGTGTGTCCAGCTTCTGTGCAGTTATTTCAGAAACAACATCTTGGAGTTAAGAAAAAAACTGGTACAGCGTATGTGAAAAAATCTAAATTTTAATTTTAAAATGTGCTGTATCTTAAGGACTGAAATTCTTTATGGGAGCGCACAATAGAAATGTTTTCACAAAAATAAACAAAAACCGTGACATTGTTGTAATTGACACTTTTTGAGTTTTACCTAAGTTCTCTATAATTTGTATCTTAAACCTTTCAACTCTCTTCCAGAGACCCTTGGAGAAACCTGATGGCCTGGACGTGTCGGATCAGAGCAAAGAGCATCCACAACATCTGTGCGAGAAGTGCAAAGTTCTGGGCTATTATTGTCGTCGGGTGCAGTGAGTGGCTCACCAGACCTCTCAGCCACCAGCATTGCCAACCCTCCCATCCCCGAATCCTTCCTCCGCCCCCCCCCCCCCCCCCCACCACCACCACAACCGTCCCCCACACCCGTCAGCATCCCTCTCCCAACACTGCTCAGACCACACGTCCAGTCGAAAGATGAATTCGCCAAAATCTCGCTCATGACAGAAAGCAATTCAGGGGCCTGAAATTGGTAGAATGTGACTCTTTCCTCTGTATGTGCGTATTTTCGGGTTGTATTTATAGTATTAACTACCAGAAACAGTATTACCAATAGCAGTTTAATGTGGCACCTTACATGGGGTGTCTTGCCTACTCTTTGTTTACAGAGACTTTGTACCAGGAGCCAGTGCAAGGGGGAGAACTTATTGAGCTGAAAGGCTGATATTTTAAACCAAGCCTCTTCTGTGCCATTACTAACCCATAAGCTGATAGTACAAGTCCACTTGCTGTGAATTGTCACATGGATTGAGAGCTTCGATCCCCTAGCTCTTTGTGTCAAAAAAAGCTGGCAAGCGTCAGTATTAGAGTAGTAACAAAAATATGGTTATTGGCATGTGATTACAACGAAGACTGACAAATATGTGTCTGGTATTGTAGAGATTAAAGAGTAGGTTGAAAAGGGAAAGAGGCATGATTAACTTTTGGGGTACTGAATAATATTTTTGAACAGTAGACAGCACATTATCACAACTGGAGATATTTCCCTAGACATCCACATCAAATAACTGCAGTGACAAAATGCAATACTGTGAATTTCTGCGATCCTTAATCACTGAACACTAAGCGCCTTCAGAACTTAAATCCATTAACTTATTTTTGGAGTTCAAATTTTTAAACATCACTTGTCTGCCTTTTCGAAATTAAACTTTTATTGTTTTTCACTTTGAGTATCCTTCCTTCCCCATGAAGCAAATGCATATTTCATCTAAGCTGGTTTTGCTGTTTTTCTATGCTGTCCTGGGACGGGCTGCTAAATGGTTCAAGACCGCCTTGCTGCTTTAATCCTCCACATGTGGAAAAGCTTAGTATTTGTTCAGGTATCTCTCCCCAACCACTACTGAAATGCAGGGAAATGGCAAGGGGGACGAAGACAGCTCCGATCTAGTGTTGTCCATTAATCTAATCCCTGTCACTTCTCTCAGGCTCTCCACCAACTGATGAAGACAGCAGGGCATCATTGCACACTGAACCCTCACCTCTACGCTAAAATCCCAAGATGTGCAGATTAAGTGGGTTGGCCATGCTAAATTGCCCATAGAGTTCAGGGATGTGTAGGTTAGGTGCATTAGTCAGGAGTAAATGTAGAGTAGTAGGGGAATGGGAATGGGTCTGGGTGGGTTACTGTTTGAAGGGGCGGTGTGGACTTGTTGGGATTCTATGAACATTCTAGGAAATACCCATCCTACCACTCCTTTCACAGAGTAGCAGGACTTGAACTGCTGAAAAAGTATGTTTTTTTAAATTATTCAATAATGGCCTGTAGGTATCACAGGCTAGGCCAGCATTTATTTGTGTTTTTTTCTTTTTTTTCTTTTTATTACCCCCACACTACTGCCTAACTGCGGTAGTGCTTATTTTTCCCCAGCAATCATGCCGTGTGTGTGCAGGTGTAGGACAAGAAATGTGTAAATATTTATTTATATTCCACCACCAGGAAGAAAGGAAACACCCGAGTGGCCAGTAATAAGCAGTGCCCTTCACATCAAAGGGCAATGCTGTGTGATCAAACAGTGAAGGGGAGGGCAGGGATTAAATCAAAATAGAGTTGGAGGGGGAAATAATGCACTCCACTCCCTGAACAGCTCAAGGGTGTTGGTGGACAACGCATGCTGCTTCTCCAGGGACACCTGGGCTCTGACATAACTGCGGAAGATGGACTGCCAATCGGCCCTAACAACTCCCTCCATGGCCCGCTGCCTGGATCTGTTTATGGCCAATTTGGCTGGGCCCAGGAGCAGACCCACGAGGAGGTCCTCTGACCTACCCTACATCCTCCGCACCGGATGTCCGAAGATCAAGAGCGTAGGACTGAAGTGCAGCCAAAAGCAGAGGAGAACATAGAACAATCCAGCGCAGAACAGGCCCTTCGGCCCTCGATGTTGCGCCGACCTGTGAACTATTCTCAGCTCGTCCCCCTACACCATCCCATCTTCATCCATGTGCTTATCTAAGAAGATTTTCCAGAAAACTAAAAAGGGAGTGCAAACGTCCACACCCCATGTACACATGGTCCACGGACTCCACAGCACCACAGAACAAGCAGCTGGGCTGGGAGTCTGTGAACCACTGCAATCTGCGGTTGCTGGGGACCGCTGCGTGGAGCACCCTCCGCCCCAGAGACCTGAGAGAAAGGGGAGGACTCCCACGTAGAGAGCCCTCCACTGGGGATCCCCACTGCCCGGTGGCAAATGGGTATGCCAAGGCGTGTCCGGGCAGTAGATGAGGGAGAAGAGGTGGATGGTGTGCAGCAGCAGTCGATGCAGGGCCCACCATGATACGTCCTTGAGGGGGACAAAACTAAAGTTCCGGAGTCAGCCCAGGTTGTGGGGCACAGGCTCCCTCGGGAAGTACAGGACCTTGGGCCAATGTGAAATTCCGTGCAGGCTGCGGTGAGCGCGGACGGGATCCTACCGCACACCTGAGCATCTTCCAACTGGTGTACTACGTCGGGTCCGAGCACCGCTATTTTAAGGCATCGACTGGCGGTTGCCATGTACTGGATACCTACCGCTGCCCTGCTCGCTATATCCTGCGGCAGCGTCCAGCCCAGGCCCCCGCCACCCAGCACGTCCCCGACCCTGGTCACCCTCACCGCCATGGCCCTCCCCTCCGACCGCCACTCGAACCCACCAGTACGGAGGTGCGGATTCCTAAGCAATGGCTCCCTGACGACAGCCGTTTCTAGGCCAGCATTTATTGCCCAGCTGTAATTGTTCATAGGGCAATTAAGAGTCAGCCACATTGCTGTGGGTCTGGAGTCACATGTAGGTCAGACCAGGTAAGGATGGCAATTCCCCTCATATAGCAATATTGGGGTAACATCAGACCACTATATAAGAAACTGTAAGACCTTCAGTTTATCTTGAACCTTAACATTGGTGATGTGAAGAAATATAACTGAACCAATCAAAGCCATAATTTTCCACTGTCTCCCAATTTTTAAAATCTTTTATGCATACTTTTTCAGACCTGCTCTTCACATTTTCTAGTCTCATAAGCAGAATATTGCACCTCATTCTTTTAGCAAGTAGTACTTTTTTTTAAAAGCCAATCAATATAAAGCAATCAGCAGTCACTTTCACTGAAGAAAGCACATAATTCCACTCTGTGAAACCAAGATTTCATATAAACACTATGTTTTCAGGACAGAACCGAAGGCTGGATTTTTAAGGTCAACAAATAACGTCTGATGTGCACTTTCCCACAGATTTTTGGAAAGCTTTTCCATTCTGAGTTTGGCATATAGAAATCCAGAACAACACAGCATCCTCTGCAGGGCATGTAGGATCTGGGGGAGCAGGGGGAGCAGCAGCGTAGCTGATTTAGCAATCGGATAGAACTTGGAGTCAGAACCTGAACCTCTCAATGGTCCCTGGAAAATGAATTTAGTGTCATATTATGTGTGGAAAGAACAATAGAGAGGAAATAAAAGATGGAATTATAAAAGGGACAGAAAAATTAAAAATCATTTCTTCAATTATTAAATGTTTACGAACTCGTGGAACATAGAATTTGTGAAAAATAACTTATGAGATTTTTAACATTTTAGAAACCCCAATAATGATTGAAAACCAAAGGAATGACTCTCAATTCTGGTCAACATTGGGGTGGTATGTGGCTCAGTGGTTAGCACTGCTGCCTCACGGTGCCATGGACCTGGGTTCGAATCCAGCCTCGGGTGATTGTCTGTGTGGAATTTGCACATTCTCCCTGTGTCTGTGTGGGTCTCCTCCTGATACTCTGATTTCCCCTCACAATCCAAAAATGTGCAGGTTAGGTGGATTGGCCATGCTAAATTGCCCATTGTGTGCAGGCTAGGTGCATTACTCAGGGGTAAATGTAGAGTAGTGGGGGAATGGGTTTGGGTGGGATACTCTTTGGTGGACTTGTTAGACCAGAGGGCCAGTTTCTACACTGTAGGGATTCTGTGATTAATTTTCAGTGCTAGTGGGGTTATTTGTCAATAACAAAGACTTAACAAGCTCTTATAGAGTCTTAGAGTCATAGAGATGTACAGCATGAAAACAGACCCTTCGATCCAACCTGTCCATGCCGATCAGATATCCCCACCCAATATACTCCCACTTACCAGCACCCGGCCCATATCTCTCCAAACCCTTCCTAATTAATTACACTCGAATGGATAAATCCTAACTTTGTCTCCCATATTTAATGTACTTCTATCATGCAAGGGCAGCAATATCATCTTTGCTATATATTTTAATGGCAAATCTATCAGCTGAATACCAGTGTAGCATAGATTCTCAAGGAGCAGGGCAGCTCAAACAAACTTTCAGGCTCACCTTTGCTGTTGTTGTGAAACACAGGCTCTTTCTGACTAATGTTCCTGCATTGCAGTCGCACTACTGTGAGCAGTTGTACATTCTATATTCATGTTGAAAAGGTTTACAAGAGGAATAGACTCTCAGATTTTAGAATAGAATAGTAATCGAATCACACCTGACCTGCTTTTCCTCTTTCTAATTAAACATTTTTTAAAAAAGTTTGAACTCCTCTGATAAGTTTGAATTCTCACTTTCCTTTCTAACGCAAAGTGCCATTTTTTTCAGTGGGTTGTGCACTGTGATCTCTTTACAAATTGATGCCTTATTGAGAGTAACAGTTGCCTTAAAGTCTCTTGTAAGCCATTAAAATAATAAAATATAAAATGCAAAATTGCTGGAGACATAAAATAACACTAGAAATTCACTCTAGGTCAGCCAACATCTAGGTCAACATTTTGGGTCTGCATTTTCATCTTTTCATTGCCGACTCTCTCACTTCTCTCTATTGTTAAAATGCCTCTTTCTTTCAGATCCATGAAGAGGTAAAGACTCTTCATTGCAGGTCACTGGCCTGATGTGCATTTCAAGCATTTATTGCTTCTCTATGTTATGCATTCTCTTGGATAAAACAAATGGACTTTATGGATTTGATGTTGGGGTTTCTCAGCTATAAGAAGTTACAAGTGCAAATTATGTGTCCTGCCACTGTGTGATGCCCAGATAGGTCAGCATTTGCAAATTAGAATTGATGGTTAAAACTGTTCTGATGCATAGTACTTGGGCATGTCTGCAAACAGAGAGACCATGGTGACATGGGTCCAATGGACAGGACAGTGCTTTAGAAAAGTTGTCACACTATTGATTTATATCTTTACTGTTGCTAATCAGACTAAAGATGAACTATTTTGGCATACACATGCCAATCCTTCCCCCGTCAGTCATAAACTAAAAGCATGCTCCTGCAAAAGTCCATAGACCACCCCTCCAAAACCTTGCTTCTTTCCCATGTTAAATTGTGGGGAGGGGTCAGTGATTGGTGCTGGCATCTGTCAATGCAATTTCCATATAAAGAGCAAAGTACAGCTTCCAACACAGTCTTGCGACCTGGTGCTTGGTCAGCCTTTATGATAAGCTGTACTTTGCTCTTTATAGGGAAATTGCATTGACAGGTGCTGGCACCGATCAGTGGCCCACAGGAACAAATTGCTACCTGATTTCCAGGCACTTTATTTATAGTTGCAACTGCGTGACAGACTGCACATGTTGACAGGTGCTTGTGGCATAGGGAGGGAGGTAAGAGGTTTGAGAATCCAATCCCCTGCACTTGTGCTGGTGACAAAACTATTAACTCAGTACCTAAAGGATTGACTAAGACATACATGCCAGGAAACTGACAACAAATGTATACGCTAAGTATGTGAGTATGAAAGTGAGGTTTTTAAGGGACAATCAAGAAAAAAAACAGTGTGGAGTTTTTAGCTATATTGGATATATTTGCCCATATATGATGTATTCTGGATTCTGCTTGCAGATGTATTTATCTTAAGTATTACTGACGATATAGTCCTTTTGTTTGGATTTTTATACTGTGTGTGTATTTTGGAAACCTTCTAGATGTTAAAAATTTTAATGTTAACAAATATTTCTTATGAAGCCAAGTTCCTATCTATCCAAGTTCCTGTTTATCTTTGCAGTAACCTTTTTGTATATATTCAAGGGGCATGAATTTTAGCATCCTATTGTTTTGAGTTTTTTCTTGAAATAATGTGGACTTTTTAAACAAAAACACTTTTTTCAAAAGACCTTTTCTACTAAATTACTAACAACTGAGAGTTTTCTTGAATATTTTACAAACCAAGGTTATAGCCGGAAGAAAATATTATTTATCAGAGAAAATTCTCTTTTTCTACAAGTCATTGTCTGTATAAAGTATGCAACCAGAATAATCCGACTAGGAAGGTAAATAATAATGTTTAAAACAGATGAATATTGTATGAAAGTTGGTACATAATTCTTAGGGAAGAAAAAGTAAACCCTTTCAATTCTTGAAGCCATATATAAAATTGGGATGAAAATATTATCAGTATTAATTAACCTGCATTTATTCCAATGTTTAAACTAATTCTAGTTTTATTCTATTAATGCATTATGGTTTATATATGTGTATTTTGGAAAATAACTGCCATCTAAGCTAGCAGTATTAGATTGTTCAAAATAACAAGTAACGACTGTACATCTGTTACCAGGAAGACAAGAATTACTGTTATGTAGAGGAATGTGCATATTGATGTTCAGAAAACATGACCATTTATTTGTTTGTTATTATATAGGCAGAGACAAATTGGTGTCTTGTAAGCAAAACACTTTGTGCTACCGTAAGATATGAAACACTTTTTTTTTTGTTGTGAAAGGAAGACTCTAAAGGAGTAATTTTAAATATTTAATTGGTAGATGAAAATCCACCACTGAGCAACTATGAAACTGTGAGTTAGTCTTGTACGCCTGGTCTGTTGATGTATGCAAGAACACTGTGCCATCGAACTGACAAGAAAAGGATGGTTGTATGGTCTTTCTCTTCAATTGCTGGGCAGCAGCTTATTTGAGGGAGCGACACAGGCTCACATGAGAGAAAGCACACAAGCGGGCGACGATACCATTTGAACACATGATATAGCATAGACAATGCATGTACATTGCTAGGGCAGATATATGAGAGCATTTAAAGTCTTGTATTTTTATCATAGCCTTACTGCAAGAGTTATAAGTTTATGAATGCTGAAGGAATTTGCAGAAAATAAAAAGTACTTGAACTTAACTTGCTGAAGGATTCTTTAGGAAAAAAAACCTCTCACTACACTTTCTTATAGTTGTATTACACTGACTAATACTGTATCAAGCATTTGTCTGCTGCTTAAGTTGTAGTCTCAAATGAAGAATAAGGTATATATATTTTGAACTTTCTGTAGACCGTTTGTAACCAGCATGCCTTTATCTGTTCTACTTGATGGGATTGTTTACTTATTATTTCTAGATAACAGTGTTAAGTCTTTTTTGTACAGCTGTAATATGTGGGCAGACTCAGAGGAACTGGGTAATGGAATAAAAAGTTCTGTATATGAAGTGTTATGAACAGCCAGTTCAATGCAGACAGATGTTACCCTCTCTTATTAATGTCCATTACAATGGCATTCCGTCACGTGCCTTATTTTATGCTGGTTAGTATAAGCCTGCTTATAGAACTTTTGATAGTATTCTATTTGTGCATTAAAACAATGCAAAATTACAAGTTTTTTTGGCGTTTTGTCTTTAATTTCCTGCACCTCATTCCTGCTGGAATAACACTGGGTTGTTCAGGTAAAGAGTCGAAAAATGTGGCGCTGGAAAAGCACAACAGGTCAGGCAGCATCCGAGGAGGAGGGGAGTTGACATTTCAGACATAAGCTCTTCATCAGGAATGTGGGGGTGGGGAGGGGCTGAGAGATAAATAGGAAGGTGGGGTGTGGCTGGAGGGAAGGTAGCTGGGAAGGGGCTACCTTCCCAGATGTAGGTGGGGGTGATTGTGATAGGTCGGTGGGGAAGGTGGAGCGGATAGGTGGGATGGAAGACGAACAAATGGGACAGGTCAAGAGGGCAGCGCTAAGTTCAGGTAAAGGTAAAGTCTCTATATACTACCAGACCATCAGACTACTCTCTCATTCGAGAAATCAGTTCTTCCTGCTATAGGAAAGATGTTGTGAAACTTGAAAGAGTTCAAAAAAGATTCACAAGGATGTTGCCAGGGTTGGAGGGTTTAAGGTATAGAGAGAGGCTTAAAAGGCTGGGCCTATTTTCCCTGGAGCATAGGAGGCTGAGGATGACCTTGCAGAGATTTATAAAATCATGAGAGGCATTGATAGGGTAAAAAATAATGTCTTTTCCCCAGGGTAGCGGAGTCCAAAACTAGAGGGCATAGGTTTAGGGTGAGCTGGGATAGGTTTAAAACGGACTGAAGGGGCAATATTTTCACTTACAGGGTGGTGCATGTATGGTCCGAGCTGCCGGAGGAAGTGGTAGAGGCTGGTACAATTGCAACATTTTAAAGGCATCTGGGTGGGTACATGAATAGGAAGGGTTTAGGGGGATATGGGCCAAATGGGACTAGATTAATTTAGGATACCTGGTCAGCATGGTTGAGTCAAAGTGTGAAGGGCCTATTTTCGTGCTGTGCATCTCTATGACTCCATGAGATACCGGGTGGTGGTTTAACCCAAGGGTCACCATGCCTCAGGTGAAGGGAAAGATTGAGAAGGCGAGTCCTTCATGGTAACGTCAGCCGGTGTGGGAATTGAACCCACGCCGTTGGCATCACTCAGCATTACAAACGAATCATCCTGCCAAATGGACTAACCAACCACCATTGGAAATTCTTTGGGTCTGTGTTGTAAATATTCTAATCCCCAATCTGTGCTACTTGAGTGGCTTTCTGTTTCCACTGATAATGTCCAGGCACGAAGTCCTTGTGCGAGAGGCTTGAACGTCCACCATGGGATTGGGGAAAACACCACTTTGTGGTTATGTGGATCCCAACGGGAGAGATTCTGGGTGCTGAGTCAGAAACACTTTACACACAGGCAAATGCGTCTTCTTTCTAAAACAGAAGTGTTTATTTCCAAAAGAAATGAATCCTGATATTGATAATCCTCATGTTTATGCCACATGTGATATGCAATAAATTAACTAAGAGATTCTTTTTATGAAAATTAATTTGTGGGATGTGAGCATTGCTTGCTGGGCCAGCATTTATCACCCATACCTAGTTGCACTTCAGGTGGTAAACTGCTTTCTTAAACTACTGTAGTCTGTTTGCTGTCAGTACCCCAACAGTGGTGTTTGGGAGGATGGTGGGGGGGGGGGGGGAAGTTCCAGGATTTTGCCCCACAGATAATGAAGAATTAGCGACAAATTTTCATTGTAAACTTAGCTGCATGTGGTTACAGGGGGCTAGTTGAATGGAAGAAAAAGTGCCTGTATTTCTATAGCACCTTTCAGGATGTCCTGAAGTGCTTTACAGACAATGAAGCATTTTGGAAATGTAATATTGTAATCTGCACAAACAGCAGTGGGAGAACAGTCAGATACATCTGGGGTGATACAAATCAGCCAAGACAATGGCAAACACTCCCTGATCTTCTTCGAGCATACAAGGACCATGGTGCTCTTTCAGAAGACACTTGTTCTTGGTATTACATCTCACCTGAAAGATTACAGCTCCAGTAGCAGCACCTCGTCAGCTCTGTACTAGGCATATCAGCCTTTATTTTGAACTCCTGCAGTGGAGCTAGAACTCAAGACCTTCCGTTGTAGGTCAGAGTGCTACCCATTGACTCATGGTGACGTGTTGACCCCCCACTACCCAATGATCAGGCCCTGAAGCATCACTGTGCTTGGAGGGGAGGCTCCTTCATCCGCCCTCACTCAACCCTTCCTCCAACTTTCTATTTGCACACGTCAGCAGTCGACACCTCCTCCAACCCATTAAATACAAATCCACACAGCAATCCTTGGCTCATATTCCATACGCAAATCCTGCTGATGTTTCTTATGTAAAAGTAAAGCTGATGTATCATCTTTTCTAGACAGAGTATGCTGTAGTGGGAAGTTTTATTGTCTGCTTTCCCAGCACAAAGGTCAAGCATAGACACAATGAACAGTGCATCATGCAACAGTTTTGAGTTTTATACCTACATTTGGTTATACATGAAATAAGTTACCCATGTATATAAAGACTGCTGCATGGGCAATTTTGGTTCATGCTACAGTCCACTCTATAATCCTTATGTTTTTATTACAAATCTCATCTGTTATAAGGTTTACATGAAACCTAGAATACAGATGATCAGTTCTAATTTTTTTAAATGGAAGGGAATTATTCAAAAACATTCACTGATTCAGAAACTTCTTGTAACCAGGTGAGAATATTTTATGATTAGATTACTTGCAGTGTGGAAACAGGCCCTTTAGCCCAACAAGTCCACACTGATCCTCTGAAGAGCAACCCACCCAGACCCATTCCCCTACATCTACCCCTTCACCTAACACTACGGGCAATTTAGCATGGCCAATCCACCTAACATGCGCATTTTTGGACTGTGGGAGGAAACTGGAGCACCCGGAGGAAACCCACACAGACATGGGGAGAATGTGCAAACTCCACACAGACAGTTGCCTGAGGCTGGAATTGAACCCAGGTCTCTGGTGCTGTGAGGCAGCAGTGCTAACCACTGTGCTGCCCTTTGACACTCTTTTTAATGAAAGGCCCCACAAAACGTGTCAGGGGTCAACCTACATATAATTCCTGCAGAATGCCATGTCAAAAAAATCTGAAAATTGTTGGTACCTGAGTGATCTTAAGCTGTACGTTAGGCTGTAGTTAAAAAAAATCAGTTTTGCATGGAAATACCTCAGGAGAAGAACGATGAGCCTGTGTGTGGAGTCACTTATTATGGGCAGAATGATATGCTACAACTACTACATGGTTCTGGGGGGGGCCAAGAAACACTCAACTGGACACATTCCTGGTGAAGGGCTTATGTCTGAAATGTTGAATCTCCTGCTCATCGGATGCTGCCTGACCCGCTGTGCTTTTCCAGCACCACACTTTTCAACTCTGACTCTCCAGCATCCGCAGTCCTCACTTTCTCCCAAACTCTCAACTGCCGGCCATAGGCCAATCAGCAAGATTTGCAGACCAAACATCGACCTGTTTATCCACATATTGGACACATCGGGTCCTGTGCTGAGACCTAAGTAACCCTTAGGAACTCCTGCAGAGATGTCCTGGAGTTGAGATGACTGACCCTCCAACAACTACAACTTCATGCCGGGTTAGACTCCAAACAGTGGAGAGTTTTCGTCTGTTGATTCCCCATGATTCCCATTTTGTTAGGACTTCTGGACACCACCCTTTGTCAAATGTTACCCAATGTCAAAAGCAGTTACTGTCACTTCCTGTCTGGAGTGTGAAGCAAATTTAGAAGCTAAGTGACTTTGGTGGAACTCAAACTGAGCATCAGTGAGCAGGTTATTGCTATGGAAGTGCCAATTGATAGCCTCCCATCACTTTCCTGATGATTGAGAGGAGGCTGATGGGCCGATAATTAGCTGAGTTGGATTTGTCCTGGCTTTTTGCGTACAAGCTCTCCACTGTTTAGATCATACCTAGAAGAAAGGAAGGTTGTTGGAGGTCAGTCATCTCAGCTCCAGGACATCTCTGCAGGAGTTCCTCAGGGTAAGTGTCTTTGTCCCAACCATCTTCAGTTGCTTCATCAATGACCTTCTCTCCAGCACCATTTGCAACTCCTCGGATGCTAAAGCAGTCCATGTTCAAATGCAACAAGATCTGGACAATATCCAGACTTGGGCTAACAAGATACAAGTAATATTTATGCTATTTAAGTGCCAGACAATGACTATCTCTGACAAGGGACAACCTAACCACTGCTTTTTTTATATCCAATGGCATTACCATCACTGAATACCCCACTATTCCTGGAGTTACCATTGATCATCAACCATAAAAATATAGTGGCTATAAAAGCAAGTCAGAGAGTAGGAACTTTGCAGCTAGTGTATCACCTCCCGACTCCCCAAAGCCTGTCCACCATCTACAACACACATGTCAGGAGTGTGATGAAATACTAGCCACTTGCCTGGATAGATGCTGCTCCATCAACAGTTGAGAAGCTTGACACCATCCAGGATAAACAACCCAGGTGATTGGCATCATATCCTCAAACATTCACTCCCTCCATTCAAATACCATAGCAGCAGTGTCTACTGCAGAACTTCGCTGAGGTTCCTTAGACGGCACTTTTCAAACTCGCAACCACTTCCACCTAGAAGGACAAGGGCAGCAGATGCAAGAGAACATCACCACCAGGAAATTCCCATCTAAATCACTCACCATCCTGACTTGGAAAATACTGCTGTTCCTTCAGTGTCACCAGGTCAAAAATCCCTAAAACTCTGTACTGTATTGATGGGTAGCGATACCAAAATGATGGCAGCAGTTTAAGAAACTAGTTCACCACCAATTAAAAAGGACAATTAAAAAGATGGACAATAAATGCTGGCCCAACCAGAGACATCCACTTCCTACAAGTGAATAAAACAGATATCTATTTCAGACATCCGGATTCTATTGTGTTGCCATCAAATCCATGAAATTCTGAAGAACAATCTTCCAATTTGTTCTGCTTTGAAACAACACCCCAGCCTTTACAGTGAGCTGTTCGAGTGACCCAGGATCCATGAGTTGATGGTTATTCTCAGGTTGAAAGTGGGACCCAGGCCTTTTTGTGTTAGAAGATATCCCAGTTTCATAGCTTCACTGTATATCATAAGAAGGAGACATGAAGTGCTTTTCTCACCAATACTGAGCTCATCAGGTTGAGCAGCAGGAGCCTCCTGTGGAGAAAGATGTATTAACTCGGACTGGTTGTAAAAGTGAGGGATCCTGGAGAAATATGAAGCTTCTTAAAATGGCTAGACTTGGGCTAACAAGATACAATCTTGAAAATAGCTAGATATTCACGTTAAAGAATCCAGGCTTTTTTTTTGTGTGTGATAAAAATGCACAAGGATAAGATTCTTCTGTGGTATCTTTTGCAACGTATATGAATCTGATTAAAAAGGCATTCTGCTTTTTGTTTCTGGGGTACACAGCATGTTAGCACATCCAAGAATGTCATTTATTTATTTCAATAAGAGTAAGTCTAGGTTAATCCTGATCAAGGGCTTTTGCCCAAAATGTCAATTTTCCTGCTCCTCGCTTGCTGCCTGACCCGCTGTGCCTTTCCAGCACCACACTATTCTACTCTGACCATGATGTTATTTCAAACTAATTCCATCTGTTTGTACATGTTCCATATCCCTCTATTGTCTGCTTGTTCGTGTGTCTGTCTAAGTGCCTCTTAAACATTGCTATCAAAGGTCCTTCTACTACAGTCCCTGCCAGTGTGTTCCAGGTACTTACCACCCTCTGTGTGAAAAAACTTGCCTTGCACATCTCCTTCAAATGTTCCCCCTCTCCCTTTAAACATATGCCCCTTAGTATTTGACATGGGCAAAACACTTCAACCACACATTCTATCCATGCCTGTCATAATTTTATATCTTCTTATCAGGTCACCCCTCGGCCTCAGACATTCTAGTGAAAACAATCCAAGTTTGTCTAACTTTTCCTTATATCAAATACATTCCAATCAGGTAATGCCCTGGTAAACCTCTTTTGCACCCTCTCCAAAATCTCCATATACTTTCTATAGTGTGGCAAACAGAACTGCAAATTATACTCCAATGTAGTCTAAATAAAATTTTATATAGATGCAACGTGACTTGCAATGACCTAATCGATGAAGACAAGTGTTTCATGCACCTTGTTTACCACCTTATCCACTTGTTTTGCCACTTTCAGGGAGCTATGGACGTACACACTATGATCCCTCTATATGCTCCTAAGAGTCCTGTCATTTACTGTATATGTTCCTTTTGAATTTGACTTCGCAAAATGCATCATCTCACACTTATCCAGGTTAAATTCCATCTGCCATTTTTCCATCCAACTCTCCAACTGATCTATATCCTGCTGTATCCTTTGACAATCTTCTTCACTATCCATAACGACCAATTTTCATGTTTTCTGCAAATTTACTAATAAGACCACCTACATTTTCATCCAAATCATTTATATATATATATATATATAACAAAATAATAAGCTGTGATTTTTGTGCTCAAGTCTTGTAGCAGGACTCAGACTCATAGCATTGTGACTCAGAGGGGAAAGTGATGCCCACTCAGCCACGATCAATGAGTTGGGCTGAGATTAGATTAGACTAGATTAGATTAGATTCCCTACAGTATGGAAACAGGCTCTTCGGCCCATGATGGGGTGAACTCTAACAGAGTTAGAATAGAAAGGTGTAAAATGCCTTCCTTGAAAATTTATGTGGCTAACCTGGTCTCATTTGTAAAATTGAATCTAAGGTAAAACCCTAGCCATTCCTTCACTTGCTGCCTCTGAAACACATGTTTGCTCATGACCACTGGTATTTTAAAGAGACCTAATTCAGAAAGAGTAGGGCCCATTCGGGACCATAGAGATAATTTGTGTGCAGACATGTAAGATGTAAGAGTCCTAATCAATAATTTGTATTGGTCTTCAAAATGGAAAAAGATGATTCAGGTATAGACATTAGAATAGAGGACTATGAAATAGTAGAAAAGAATAACATAGAGAAAGGAGATACCAGCTGATCTAGCGGCCTTTAAAGTCAATAAATCTGCAAGCCCAGGTGATCCAATGCTGTCAACGAAGAAAACAGAGGAGCTATCAGAAATATCTGGCAGTAATTTTCAAATCCTCTCTGACCACAGGTGAGATGGCAAACAACTGGGGGACTATTAACATCATCCCATTATGTAAAAAGAGAGGAAGGGATAGATCAGGAAGGATATTATTAAATTGGAGAGGTTGCAGAAAAGATTTACCAGGATGTTGCTGGGAATAGAGGGTTTAAGTTATAAGGAAAGGCTGGATAGATTGGGACTTTTATCACTGGAGCATAGGAGGTTGAGGGGTGACCTTATGGAGGTTTATAAAATCATAAGGGTCATAGGGTGAATAGCAAATGTCTTTTCCATAGGGTAGGGGGGTTCAGAATCAGGGGGCATAATTTTAAGGTGAGAAGAGAAAGATTTAAAAGGGATCTGAGGAGCAACATTTTCACACAGAGTGTGGAATGAACGGCCTGAGAAAGTGGTAGATGCAAGTACAGATATAACATTTAAAAGATGTTTGGACAGGTATATCAACAGGAACGGTTTAGAGGGATATGGGCTAAATTAAATGGTTAATGGGACTACTTTAGTTTGGGAAATTTATTCGGCATGGATGGGTTGGACCGAAAGACCGTGACTCTATATATCCCTCTCAATCGGGAAATTGCAGGCCAGTCAGTGTAACTTCATGGTAGTGAAGGTATTGGAATTCTGAAGAGCAGAATATATCTGCGTCTGGAGAAACATGGATTAATCAGGGATATTTAGCATGAATTTGTTAAGGGAATATCATGTTTGAAAAATTTGATCAACTGTTTTGAGAAGGCAGCCTTGCATTTGATGTGGTCTACGTGGACTTTAGCATGGTTTTTGATAAGATTCCCTAATAGCTCACTGGTCAGGAAAGTAAGAATCCATGGGATCAAAGGCAAAATGGGATGTTGGAACCAAAATTAGCCAAGAGGCAGGAAGCTAAGGATGACTGTAGAGGGATATATCTGAACTAAAGTCTATTTTCAGTGGGGTTAAGCAGGGCTCCATGTTTGAGCCCTGGTTGCTTGTGACATTTGTTAATGGTTTGGACTTAAAAGTTCAGGGGATGAAAAATAATTATGTGGATGAATCAAAAATTTGTAGGTTGGTAAATAGTTAGAAGGATAGCTGTGAACTGCAGGAGGCTATCAGCAGACTGGTCAGCCAGACAGAGTGGTTGCAAATGGATAGCAACTGGAAAAGTGTGAGGCATTCAGTTGGGGAAGGCTAACAAGACAAGAGATTATATATATGATAGCACCCTAGAAAATACTGAAGATCAGAGTGTACAAGATCACAGATCCCTGAAAGTAGCAGGGCAGTTACATAAGTGGTTAAGGACACCTATGGGCTACTAGCCTTCATTAGCCGAGGCATAGAATACAAGAGCAAGGATGTTGTGCTGGAACTGTATAAACGCTGATCAGGCCACAAATGGAGTAATGTGAGGTGTTCTGGTCACTATTTTATAGGAAGGATGTAAGTTCATTGGACAGAGTACATTGGACATTTACCAGCATGCTGTCCAGGCTGCAGGGTCTGAGCTATGAGGAGAGGTTGAATAGGCTGAGGTTGTTTTACTTGGAGCAGTGAAGAGTGAGAGAGGACCTGGTAGACATGCATAAAATGAAGTTAAAAATCACGCAACACCAGGTTATAGTCTAACAGGTTTATTTGGAAGCACTAGCTTTTGGAGCGCTGCTCCTTTATCAGATGGTTGTCACCTGATGAACAAGAGCGCTTCAAAAGTTAGTGCTTCCAAATAAACCTTGGACTATAACCTGACATTGTGTGATTTTTAACTTTGTCCACCCCAGTCCAACACCAGTTCCTCCACATCATGTATAAGATGATTAAAGGTACAAATAAGGTGGATAGGAGAGCACATTTTCATTGAGAGAGAAGTCAATATCCAAGGGCCATAAGTTTAAGCAGAAGGCTAAGAGGAGAGTTCAGCAGAATCTTTTTCAGACAAATAGTGGAGGAGTCTCAAGCTCATTGCCTGACTGCCTAAATTAGAAACTCTCATAACTTTCAAGCAGCACTTAGATATTCACTTGTATTGCTATAAACTCCAGGGCTATGGGCCAAGAGCTGTAAAATGTGATTAGGGTTGTTCAGATCTTTGTTGACCAGCACAGACACATTGGGCTGATGGCCTCCTTCCGTGCTGTAAATGTGTATGAGTCTATATGGAAAGTTTGTCTACTCTATGAGTCTATATAGAAAGGGTGCAATGCGAAGTCCTACTGGGTGGAATAGGAGTTCATAGTTCATTCATGAAAATGCTCAACAATAATGTGTGGAAATGTGCATTGTGCTGAATTCTCAGGTTGACATTATATTAAACGTAGAATAATCGCCTGGTCAGGACAGGGTAGATGCCTCAGTTGGTTTTGTATGCAGATACGAGCGACCTTTTGCAAGCTTTTATTTCCAGATATAATCATTTTAAACTCTCTGCAAATAAAAGGAAATCTCTTTTTTCCTGCTTATTTCTAAAGCACTGGAGAAAGTGCAAAAGCTATTCTGGTAACTTGGCTGATCGTGGTATTTTCTCATCTTTTAGCCTCGTAAACTGGGGACAAAAATTGCAGTGCCAACCCCATCACAATGAGCAAAGTCCCCAGACATACATGGTTAACCAAGTTGATATTCTCCACACTCAGATAGACTGTAAAGTGCAGCTAAGTCTTGCCTTGTGCAAAGCTAATCTCAGTGCCTCTAATCATCTAATTTTTAGAGACAAAGCAAATGTTTGCTACTGACAGGGCTCTTAAATTATGAAACACTTTTCCGGGCCATATTTGGGCTGAGAACTGAATGCAGATTGGTAACTGTACAAAGCTGCCATTTAAAGTCTTGCAGCAGTTAACACTGAGTATGCAATCTTTCTCTGAAGGTGTTATGCTGCCATCCACTGACAGAGGACTCATCCAGATCAGCAGCTGGGGGAGGGGTAGGTTTGCTGAGAAACCTTTCAGCATGGTTTCCCTCTGATTTCTACAATTATCCCATCCATCATCAGTGGCTGCTTTGGTGAGGGTTCTGAGATTATTTTGCACTTTTTCTTCTCTTTAACATCAGGCCTGTACATTCACGGTGATGCTGTTTATCTGCTTTAGTGCTCAGACTGGTAGTATTGTTGCTAACCCTCTGGAATTGTCCTGGAGTCTCCCAGGATGTAAAATTAATCTCCAGGAGAGTGAACAGAGGGGGTCAAAGATCATAGCAGTATCAGGAGAAACTTAGTTGTAACTGTTGTTTTCCATTTTCTTTGAAAATTTATTAGTTATAAAAGTAATAGACACAGGTCAAACAAATTGATAGAGTCAAAAAGTGTGATGCTGGAGAGTTACAGCCAGGCAGGCAGCATCCAAGGATCAGATGTGTCAGTGTTTCAAGCGTAAGTTCTTCATCAGGAATGTCACATCCACATCTGCATCTGTATCTGGAGTCCTCATTTTCTCCCTAAACAAATTGACAGTGAAGAATGGTCCAGTGAGGTAAGAAGGATACTGATAATTTTCCATTTGACCACAAGAGAGCAATACTAAATGTATAATGATGCAAGGTGGCAGGAGGGAGATATGGTTGGGGCAAGAGATGGGAGGCGAAGCCTCTCGGAATACATCCAGCCAGAATTGGCAACTCTCTCAGTGGTGCACATTATAGCGCAGAAGGAAGCCATTCAGTCCCTCCAACAGGTGGCACGCTCAAGGTTGCAGTCTGCGAAGGGGGATGGGGAGACCATCAGATTTTGGAGGTTTCATCCCTAAAGAGAGGGCCCCAGGCAGGGTAGTTAAAATCCATGGCCCCAGTCCATCGTCTGGAGGGATTCTGGAAAAGCACAGCAGGTCAAGTAGCATCCAAGGAGCAGGAGAGTCAACGTTTAGGGCATAAATCCTTCATCAGGAATTCCTGATGAAGGGCTTATGCCCGATAAGTCAACTCTTCAGCTCCTCGGATTCTGCCTGACCTGCTGTGCTTTTCCAGCACTACACTTTTCGACTCTGATCTCCAGCATCTGCAGTCCTCACTTTCTCCTCCATCTGGAGGGATTCCACCAGCAATCTAAGGACTGGCCTTCTTGACCTTCTGAATTGTTATCCCAAGCTCATCTTACCAACAGTATCTCCATACTGAGAAGCCCTTTCATCCATTGATCTGGCTCTGTAGCACCCTCCTCTCCCAGTGAAGGTACAGAACTGCTATCTCTCAATATGTCATATTTAATATTGACATCCTTTAATGAGAGTAGAAGGGTGACTGGACCCGAAACGTTAACTCTCCTTTCTCTCCACATAGGCGACCAGACCTGCTGAGTTTCTTCAGCAATTTTTGTTTTTGTTTCCAATAATGAGAGAGCAGCCCCATAGTCTGGTAGGAATATAGTGCCTTTATGTTTACGTTATTCAATGACTTAGCCTCCATATCCTACTGTGGTAGAGAATTCCACAGGCTCACTATCCTCTGGGCGAAGTAATATTTCCCCATTTCAGTCCTAAATGAACCATCACGTACCCTGAGACTGTGTTCCTTGGTTCTAGACCCCCAAACCAGGGGAAATATCCTCCCAGCATCAAGTCTGTCCAGCCCTGTTAGAATTTTATATGTTTCAGTTAGATCCCCTTTCACCAGCCTAAACCAGATACAGTCCCAGTCAAGGGAGAGAAAGTGAGAACTGCAGATGCTGGAGATCAGAGTCGAGAGTGTGGTGCTGGAAAAGCACAGCAGGTCAGGCAGCATCCGATGATCAGGAGAGGCAACATTTCAGGCATAAGCCCTTCATATGCCCAAAATGTCAATTCTCCTGCTCCATGGATGCTGCCTGACCTGCTGTGCTTTTCCAGCACCACACTCTCAACACAGTCCCAGTCAAACCAGTCTTTCCTCATAGGACAGTCCTGCCATCCCTGGTATCACCCTAGTGAATCTCTGCTGTGTTCTCTCGATGGCAAGTAGATCCTTTCTCAAGAACACGCCAGGCAGGGACAAATTATTGCAGATGCTGGAATCAGTACTGAAAACAAAAAAATGCAGGAATTCGCAGCATGTCAAGCAGCATCCATGGAGAGAGAGCAAACGAAGGTTTCAAGTCTAGATGACTCTTTGTCAGAGCTCACTCAGAATGTAAGCTTGCTCTCACTGCATGGATGCTGCCTGACCTGCTGTGAATTCCAGCATTGTTTTGTTTACATTGCATACTCTAGGCATGGTCTCACCATGGCCCTGTATAACTGCAGTAAGACATTCCAATAAGACATTGCTGCTCTGTTTTGTATTTGAGAGCATCAGTGTTAAAGGAATGTTATATATTCTTATTGTGCTGTTGACAGATTGGCTCAATTTTGAAGTCTCAAAAGATCCTTCCAAAAAAAAGAGGTTGTTGCAGAGTATATAATTACAGTATAAAATTAAAATTGATTTGTGGGCAGTGGCTATTTTGAAATGTTATCAGCATCCAATACAAAAGCATGTCTTAAACCCCTGTGCACCTTCTCAACACAGTCCCTATTGGATGCTTGATCTCTTACACCCAGTCATAAGGTACCATTAGGTAAAATTGTGAAGGGAAAGATTGAGATGAATTACTAATCCAAGTTGTAGTTGAAAAGGAGGTCCATGAGCTCACTGTGTACATGCATAAAGAAAAAAGATCACTGGACCCAAAATGTTAAAGGTTGAAGGCTTTCCTCAAATTTCATTGAACTCACCCATTCTTCTGCCTCTTCTCTCCTGTCACTCCCCGGTCAGCTCTCCTCGGTGACCTCCACTGATGCCTTACCTTATACCCATGTATAATTCCTTGTCTTCCACCTCCCCATGGTCTAGTTCCTTCACTTTACCCACCTTCTCTAGTCTAACATCTCAGTATGCAACCTCAATCCATTGGACTCTGGCTCATTGGAGTATGTGCCCTCTCATACTATGCTTGCACTATTAGAGATTCTGTCAGCCTTTCTTCCTGAACCCCCATCCTTCCAACTCTTCTCTCACCTTTAAAAATCTCCTCCAAACCCTCACAGCACCAGGGGTCAGGATTCGATTCTAGCCTCGAGATCTTGTCTGTGTGGAGTTTGCACGTTCTCCCCATGTCTACATGGGTTTCCTCTGGGTGCTCCAGTTTCCTCCCACAGTCCAAAGATGTGCAGGTTGGGTGAATTGGCTATGCTAAATTGCCCCGTAATGTCCAGGGATATGCAGGCTAGGTGGGTTAGCCATGGGAAATGCAGGGTTACAGGGATAGGGTGGGAGGGAGGGTCTGGGTGTGATGTTCTTCGGAGGGTCGGTGTGGAGTTGATGGGCCAAATGGCCTGTTTCCACACTGTATGGATTCTGTGATTCTTTTGTCAGCAAACTTTGAATTCCTCACCACACCCCACTCCTCTGCCTCCATTTCCCCCATATTCTATTGTAGGTTTATATTATTTTAACAATAAGAGGCTTTGACACAAATGTAACAAAAGAATTGAAAATAAATACCTTTATATGTGAGAACAATTATTTAATTTTCAATTTAATCAGTAGAAATACCTTTCAGTTGTCTGGACACTTAAGCGCTCGTTTAACAGTTAATAACAAATCTAGTATCCTGGGCGACTAGATAAGGATTTATTAAGTTTAACAGTAATCAGATACTCTTGAGTGCATTCAGGCATTTGAACTGAAAACTTTTGGAACTGTAAGGGAGTTGTGCCTTTAATTATCTCAATGGCACACTAAACTTTTAAAATGTGTTTTCTTCATTTTAATGTCTACTTGCTTGCCAAACAGAAAGTAATAAACAGAGCTAAGTAATCCCACAACCAACAGATCAAATCTCAGCTCTGCAGTCCTGACACATCCAGTCATGGAAAGTGGTGGACAATTAATCAATTCACTGGAGGAGTAGGCTTCACAAATATCTTCATCCTCAATGGTGGAAGAGCCCACACATCAGTGCAAAAGATAAGGCTAAAGCATTCGCAACAATCTTCAGCCAGAAGTGCTGAGTAGATAATCCATCTCAGCCACCTCCAGTGGCCCCCAGCATCACAGATACTAGTCTTCAGGTAATTCAATTCACTCAATGTGATATCAAGGAAGGTTTGGAGGCATTGGATTCTGCAAAGTCTATGGGCCCTAACAATATTTCAGCAATAGTACTGAAGACTTTCCCTCTGGAACTTAGAGTTAGAACCCCTACAGTGTGGAAACAGGCCCTTCGGTTCAACAAGTCTACACCAACCCTCTGAAGTGTAACCCACCCAGACCCATTCCCCAACTCTATATTTAGATTAGAGTGATGCTGGAAAAGCACAGCAGGTCAGGCAGCATCCGAGGATTTTCCTGCTCCTTGGATGCTGCCTGACCTGCTGTGCTTTTCCAGCATCACTCTAATCTAGACTCTGGTTTCCAGCATCTGCAGTCCTTGTTTTTACCAACCCTATATTTGCCTAAGGCACCTAACCTACACATACCTGAACACTATGGGCAATTTAGCATGGCCAGTTCACATATCCTAATTACCACAGGCACTCCCCTAGCCAAGCTGTTCCAGTACAGTTACAGCACTAGCATCAACTCAACAATGTGGAAACTTGCCCAGGTACGTCCTGTACATAAAAAGCAGGACAAATCTAACCCGGCCCATCAGTCCAAGCTTGATCATCAGCAAAGTGATGGGAAGTGTCATTAATAGTGCTATCAAGCTGTACCTGTTGAGCAATAACCTGCTTAATGAAGCCCAGTTTGTACTCCACCAGGGCCACTCAGCTCCTGACCTCATTCAAAATGGACAAAAGAGCTGAGGGGAGGTGTGAGGGACAACCTTTGATATCAAGGCTGCATTTGACTAAGTGTGACATCAAGGAGCCCCAGCAAAACTGAAATCAATGAGTATCGGAGGCAAACTCTCTGCTGGTTTGAGTCATACCTGACACATAGGAAGATAGTTATGGCTGCTGGAGCTCAGTTATCTCAGTTCCAGGCCATCTCTGCATGGATTCTTCAGCATAGTGTCCTAGGCCCAAACAGCTTCAGCTGCTTCATCAATGACCGTCCTTCCATCATAAGGTCAAACGTGGGAATGTTCGCCAACAATTGCACAAATGTTCAACACCATTCACGACTCCTCAGATATGAAGCAGTCCCTGATTAGACTAGATTCCCTTCAATATGGAAACAGGCCCTTAGGGCCAACCTGACGCTCCGAAGAGTAACCCACCCTGACCTATTTCCCTCTGACTAATGCACCTAACACTATGGGCAATTTAGCATGACCAATTCACATAACCTGCATATCTTTGGACTGTGGAAGGAAACTGGAGCACCCGGAGGAAACTCGCACAGACACAGGGAGAATGTGCAAACTCCACACAGACAGTCGCCCGAGGATGGGATTGAACCTGGGACCCTGGTGCTGTGAGGCAGCAGTGCTAACCACTTAGCCACCGTGCCACCCCATGTTCAAATGCAACAAGATCTGGACAATATCCAGGCTTGGGCTGACAAGTGGCAAGTAACATTCATGTCACACAAAGTGTCAGGCAATCACCATCACCAATAAGAGACAATCTAACCACCTAGGAGAAAGTGTGCATTTGATACCGTAGCTTCATTGCTTTTCTCAGGCTTAGTAAATGATTCAATTGCTATTCCTTTCACTCAAGAAAGCCTTATACAGTAATTGGCTCCTTATTGTTTCTGGTGAACTAATTAACTGTATTTCTATTTTACTGGGGTATTTTACTGGGTATCCACATGCTCAAAAAATAACATTAAATCTTTGTTGCAGCCAAACGAGGAGGTGGACAAGAGGGTAACCGATTCTCTTTCTCCTCATTTGGTTTTAACAATGCTGAGATGGCTCATGAAGGTTAGCCATTGTACCTTTTGATGTAAGGATCTGCACTTAAGCATTTGCTGTAGCAATTACATTACATTATTTTCTCCCACAGCAAAAAATAAAATCGCAAGACTAATTTAAATAAACGCTTGTATCTCTTTTAGCTGCAACCAGGACTGATCCATCTTTACTTAAATAAAGGAATCAATTGTTACATTTGTTTTTACATAATGCTTCATTTCTGCCAGTCAGATGTTTTTCCAACATTTTTTATTCTGTAATAGCTTATCTCATCAAGATATCAATTTCCTGTACCCTGGTTGCTAAGGGATGTCATCTGTTGCTATGACATCTGGGGCACCAGGCTGCAGCACTATTGCTGTGCAAAAGGTTCTGAGACATAAGTGGGAGACTGAGCCACTTGACATGTCTTCAGGAGAGAATAGTTCAGTGAAGGAGAATAATGTTTCTTGGCAGGTTCAGAAGCAAGGGGAAAGAAAATAAACAAGCTGAAAACATCTACCTTTCTGACAACAACCCCACCCCTCAATAAGGAATGTTTTTGATCATCTGCCTATTATACTCCTCATACACGCATGGCTGTGTGGCCAAATTCCGCATCAATCCCATTTACAAGTTTGCTGACGACACTATCGTCAAGACAAGATGGAGTATGGGAAGGTGAGAGAGTTCTTAGCAACCTGGTGTTAAAGACAACAATGTCTCCATCAATGTCAGCAAAACGAAGGAGCTGGTAATTGACTTCAGGAAGCAGAGTGGAAAGCATTTCCCTGTCTGCATCAGTGGTGCTGAGGGGGAGATGGTCGAAAGCATAATCAAGTTCCTGAGAACAACAATCACCAATAATTTTTCTGGTCCACCCACTTTGACACTACAGTCAAGAAAGCACAGCAATACTTCTATGGTATGAGCTGCCAGAGGAAATGGTGGAGGCTGGTACAATTGCAACATTTAAAAGGCATCTGGATGGGGATATGAATAGGAAGGGTTTAGAGGGATATGGGCCAAGTGCTGGCATTTGGGACCAGATTAATTTAGGTGTACACCTCTATGACTCTATGACTTCTGATCCCTATGAATGAGTTGGACCAAAGTATCTGTTTCTGCGCTGTACATCTCTATGAATCTGACTCTATGACTTCTTCAAGAGGATAAGGAAATTCGGCATGTCCAGAAAGACTTTTACCAATTTTTATAGATGCACCATGGAAAGCATCCTACCTGAATGAACGAACATCTTGGTATGGCAACTGCTCCTCCCAAGAACAAAAGAAATTACAGAACTCAGTCCAGTCCATCATACAAACATTAGTAAAGCTTTTCTTGTTAACATGATCTCTCTCGTACATCCTGTGCAATGTAACCTGCACACCTCTGTCTAAATCTTTTGTCCAGTAGGTCCTTGCTTACTGAGATCTGCCCATACAACTCATAAACAAAATTTTTCACTGTACTTCAGTGCGCGTGACAATAAATAAATCAATCAATCAAAACCAGCCTCCCAACCAGTGACTTCATCTATACCTTCCAATGCCTCGGGAAAGCAACCAATATAATCAAAGATCCCTCCCAAACTAGTTATACTCTCTTCCACCATCTTCCATTGGATTGAAGATATAAAAGATTGAACACAATTACGAACAGATTCAAGAACAACTTCTTCCCCACTGTTATCAGACTTTTGAATGGACCTTTCAACTGTTAACGTTGATCCTTCTCTGCACCTTCTCTGAAGCTGTAACACTGTGTTCTGCACTCTGTTCTGTTACCCTGATGCACTTGTATAGTATAATCTGCATGTAAAGCAAGTAAGACTTTTCACTGCAGCTTGGTACACGTGGCAGTGATAAATCAAATCAAATCAAATCAAATCAAATCTTTGTCCAGCAATGTTTTCAAATGCCAGCCTTCTGTTTCACAAAGACCTTTGGTTGAAGCAAATATTTGAGCTCACTCAGTTTGGTGGAGCAAATGAACCTGAATCAGCCCTGTTTCATCAGCAAACAAAAATGTGCACCTCCAAATTTCCACACTTAAAGCCGTCAAGTTGTTTTTAAGCCTGGCAAAAGCTATTTAAAGCCCGTCCTCAGAATTCTTCTTCAGTCATGCTTTGGAACAGTGGAAGAGGAATTTCCATCAAGTGCTAATAATCAACCCACAGCCCAACTTGGATTTCAAAGTCCTGGAGACGTTGTTTCAGATTCCATCATCATTTAACCCAATCATCAACAATTTTAAATTCAATGGATTCTAAATTTTAAAATAGATCACCAACTTCAACCATTAACCAAGAATATTAACATATTTGTCCTTAATTATCATCGGTAGCTAATTAGTGAAGGGTAATAAGATGTAGAAGCGGAAGGAGGCTATTCGGCCCATCGTGGCTTCTGCCAGTCAATGCAATTGTGGCCGACCTGATAATCCTCAACTTTACCTCTCTGCTTTACTTTCATAACCCTTAAACCCTTACAATCAAATGAATGAATGGGAAGTCTTGCAAGATTACCATGCTTTCCATTATTGTTAACTTTATACATTGTGTTAATTGTAGAAAGTGATAGTAAACTTTGACAACCATTAATATCAGATACCAAGAAAACGTAGGGCAGCATAAGTTAAAAGCTAAAGTTAACAAAGGAGCTAGTGCCCTGATGTTACCACAATGCATTCTAAAAGACAGATACCTCAATAAGTGACAGTCCATAGTGCAAACTATGAGAGACAGACTCACAGTGTATCACAGTTCAATATGGTGCTTGAGGTGCAATGGTAGTGCACCTTCCTCTGAGCCAGGAGGCTTAGTTCAAGTCTCACTATCCAGAGGTGCGTCATATCACGTCTGAACAGATTGATTAAGAAGTAAGGATAAAGTTGTCAAAGTCGTACCAGGCCATAGGGCTGCACTGTCATTAGAGAGAGATGACCAATGGTGCTTTAACCTGTGGGTCAGCATGCCACAGCTGAGGGGGGGAGGTTAAGAAGGAATGTTCTACATGGTAATTTCTGCTGATTCAGGAACCCAAGCCATTGACATCACTTTGCATCACAAACCAGCAACGCAGCCACCTGAGACTAGGAATATTGATAATGTATTTGTACAATATACTGCAGTGCCAATGTTTAAACCCATATAGGTTTGCCAAGCTCTTCTACCTGATAGATGCAAACTGTCCAATATTGGCAGAGCTGCATGCACGCACAGATCTTTGTCCAGTTTCAATTCATGAGATTCAAAGCAAGCACACTGTGCTGGAACAGACCACATATGAGACAATCAAATAAAATCAACGTTGAGAGTGTTCTCAAGGTTTATCTGTTATACTTTGGCCAGCTCCACTGTGAACAGTTGCAATTGATAACTGCCAAAGAGGAGCAACTACAGGAGTTGCAAAAGAGCATTGTCCAAGAATGGCCTGACAGTACCAAAAAAAAGCACCTGAGAATATTTCTTCATTTTGGCAATACAGCAATAAACTTGATATATCGCAGCATGTCATTTTTGAAGGGTAAACAAGTCCCAGTACCTAAAGCATTAGACCATGATATTCTGATCATGTTCCATCAGGGACACGAGTACTGAATGCACAAGAAGACCAGCACACCAGTCTGTGCATGGGCCAGGGATGAACCAGTGTGTTCAAGAAGTTGTGAATGCATGTGAGGCAAATTCTAAACATAACCCCAAGAGTAGAGAGAGCCTTTACACCCACAAGGTGTTATATCCAGACTCTGGACAGAAGTAGCAACACGGAAGTGCACAGGGAAGATTACTTCCTTGTAGTAGATCACTTCCCATTGGTCATGGATTTCACAATCCAAGAAGTGTAACCATCATGGATGCAATGAGCACTATTTTCAGTTCATTTGGCATACTGAGAAGGCGTGATGCGCCTATGCCCGAAAACTCGATTCTCCTGCTCCTCTGATGCTGCCTGACCTGCTTTGCTTTCCCAGCTACACACTCTCGGCTCTGATCTCCAGCATCAGCAGTCCTCACTTTCTCCTAGATGGAGTGCAGTTCACTGACAAACTGTTTATGGGTAACGGGAACTGAGAAAACTTCCCCTGTGAGATAGCGCAGGTGATGGCCATTGTGAACTTTCGAGGTACTTGGGTTTAAATCTCGCCACAGTAGATGTGGGTGGAATTTGAATTTGTTAAACATCTGGAATTAAAAGTCTAATGATGACCATAAAAACGGTGGAGCAGGCTTGAGGGGCCAAATGGCTTACACCATACTTTATGATTAAACTGTTGTCAATTGTCAGAGAATCCATCTGGTTCACTAATTTCCTTTAGGGAAGGAAACTGCCATCCTTGCCTGGTCTGACTTATATGTGACCCCAATGTGGTTGACTTTTAACTGCCCTCTGGGCAATTACAAATGAGCAATAGATGCTGGTCTAGCCAGTGATGCCCTCATGCCATGAATGAATAAAATAAAAATGACACACTTGGTAAGTGGGGAGTGACCCATACCATATCAACTGTCTGACAGAGCATATGATATGTACAACATAACAATGACCAAGTGCCAAGTAACAAATCAGGACTTTTGCATTGCATAGCTGTGTTTCATACAAAACCAATTGAGACTACTATCCCCAGCAGAACCTATACTCAGAGGGCAAGTGCAAATGACTTCGCCTAGTCATCAATTGTCTAACCATTTTGAGACACAGGGTATTCTTCTTCAAAGACAGAGGAGAATAAAACTGATACATGACAATGAACCAGTTGAGAGCTACCTCAACAGTGAGAGAGTGTAAATCGGAAATATAAGCACAAATACTTGGATGTCAGCAAAGATTGTCCAGACTGTATGAGTGATTACTGATGATGGTGTTGGACTATTAAGGATCAAAGCCAATTAATGACATACCAACATGCATGAAGAGAGTGAGGAAGAACATTCTGACAATCATGGTTGTGCAGTGATGCAGAGGAACAGCTGCCAGCAGCAAGAAAACTGGGTTGTTCGCTGACAGCAACAAAGAATACCACATAGCTCCTCAGATGGTTATATCACCAGCAGGTCTCAGACTCCATCTTAACTGGAGTCATTTGAAGCATGACATGTACATGAGAGTGTGCTCCTGTTTGTAGCTAAATAGACAGACCTTGAAGGGCCTGTGAGTATATTAGGAGTTGTAATAAACATTGATTGAATCTTTTAGTTCAAAGTTTGTGCGAAGATTTGTAGCTCGGATGCTCGTTGTTGTGGTTCTGTTCGCCGAGCGGGAGGTTTTTGTTGCAAATGTTTCGTCCCCTGGCTAGGCGACATCATCAGTGCTTGGGAGCCTCCTGCAAAGCGCTTCTTTGATGTTTCCTCTGGTGTTTATAGTGGTCTGTCCCTGCCGCTTCCGGTTGTCAGTTTCAGCTGTCCGCTGTAGTGGTTGGTATATTGGGTCCAGGTCGATGGAGTTTGTGGATGAATGCCATACCTCTAGGAATTCCCTGGCTGTTCTCTGTCTGGCTTGCCCTATGATAGTAGTGTTGTCCCAGTCGAATTCATGTTGCTTGTTGTCTGTGTGTGTGGCTACATACATCAGGAGCATCTCAGAACTGACAGCCAGACTACTGCGACCCCTAGGACTCAGAACGGCACACAAACCAACAGCCATGCTCAGACAACAACTCACCAGAACGAAGGACCCGATACCCATCATGAGCAAAACTAATGTAGTGTACAAAATACCATGCAAGGACTGCACAAAACACTATATAGGACAAACAGGAAGACAGCTAACAATCCGCATACATGAACATCAACTAGCCACGAAACGACACGACCAGTTATTCTTAGTAGCCATACACACAGACAACAAGCAACATGAATTCGACTGGGACAACACTACTATCATAGGGCAAGCCAGACAGAGAACAGCCAGGGAATTCCTAGAGGCATGGCATTCATCCACAAACTCCATCAACAAACACATCGACCTGGACCCAATATACCAACCACTACAGCGGACAGCTGAAACTGACAGCCGGAAGCGGCAGGGACAGACTATATAAACACCGGAGGAAACATCAAAGAAGCGCTTCGCAGGAGGCTCCCAAGCACTGATGATGTCGCCTAGCCAGGGGACGAAACGTTTGCAACAAAAACTTCCAGCTCGGCGAACAGAACCACAACAATGAATCTTTTAGTACTACATTACCCACATCTAGTTCTTATGTTATGGGAGTTAATGTAAATGGTACTCCTTCAGGTGCAAGTACCTGCGACACTACAGAGACAGATTAACCTGACCATTGTCCCATTGTTGATTGTGGGATCTTGCTGCATGTACAATAGCTTCCATTAGCAATTACATCAGTATAAAATTTCTTTATTGACTAGGAAGGGCTCTGAGGCGTTCAATGGCCGTGAAGTGTGTTATATCAATTAAGGTATTTTTTTTCCGAAACCAATTCTGTTGCACTGATCTAAACAATGACTTTCTGAATCCTTGACAAACACTTCAAATTCACGCAGCCCTGGCTCTACTTTAGTCATCATTAGACTTGGAGAAGTCAACAGCAAGCTGAGGTAATCTACTGAAAACAATATTTATTTTCCAACATCTTATGTGAAATAACTGTATTGTGGATGTTGAAACCTTAACCATGTTTTACACAACGTGAGCTTTCACCTGGTATCTATTGCATTGTGATTTATGTGGCCATGATCGCTTGGTACAATATTTCAAAATAAGTCTCTTGCCTGGACATAAATGGCTATTGTTGTTCCAATCTAAAGATGTGCAGGTCAGGTGAATTGGCCATGCTAAATTGCCCGTAGTGTTAGGTAAGGGGTAAATGTAGGGATATGGGTAGGTTGTGCTTCGGCGGGTCGGTGTGGACTTGTTAGGCCGAAGGGCCTGTTTCCACACTGTAATGTAATGTAATCTAATCTACTGAAGTTGGGAAACTAAGGCTATTGTCGGATTAGACACTAGGGGATGCTCTAACCCTTTAAGATGGTGCTTGAGGTGTGAACCCAATATGAAAATTTGGTCATGCGTTACACAGACCAAAATATCACTCTCACTTTTCAATTTAAAATCAATCGAAACCACATATACTGAATTATAACATGTTATCTTTGTGCAGCAGCTATTAGTGCTATTCCAACTGATAATTGAAGTATTATTCAGCTCATTGAGTCTGCTTCACTATTCAATGAGATCATGTCTGATCTGATAACTCTCGACTCCATTTTCTTGCCTTTACCTCTTGTTTCCTTTACCAATTAAAAATCTGTCTGTTTCAGCTTTAATAACCCAGTCTCTGTGGTAAAGAATTCCACATATGAAGTAGCCTTCTGAGGGAAGAAATTCCTCCTCATCTCTGGCTTAAATGGGCAACTCTTATTCTGAGATTATTCCCTCTGGACCTAAACTCTCCAAAAAGGGAAACAACTTCTCAGCGTCTACCCGGTCGAGTCCACAAAGGATTTTATATACTTCAATAAAGTCGGCTCTCATTCTTCTAAATGAATAAACTACAATTCCACCAAATCAACGTCTCCTCATAAGACATTCCCTCTACACCTAAAAGTCAGCCTAATGCACCTTTTTTGGACTGCCTGAAATGCCAAGATACCTTTGCTTAGATAAAGGGACCAGAACTGTCCACAGTATTCTAGTCATGGTCTGACTTGTACCTTGAATAGTTTTAATCAGACCTCCCCATTTTTTATGCTCCATACCCTTTGAAATAAAAGTCAAATTTTCATTTGCTTTCCCTGTTACCTCCTACATTTGTCTCCTGAAAAATGGATGCAAGACGTATGACATATGGGCAGGATGAGCTTGGAGGGGACATTATGGATAACACAGAAGAAGTTGAAAGTTCAGGATAAGAGCAGACAAGGGAGATAATTTTGGCTTGGTAGGAAAGTGGAGAGGAAGTGACAGAACCACCACAATTTCTGGTGTTAAAGTGCTTCACATTTTGAGAGTATGTGATTCTTGCCTTTATTGTTTTGAAGATGAACATAGCATTGAATGTGTAAATATAGGATCATACAAATAGTCAGGGATAGCCATGATGAACAAATAATTACTGTTCCTCCTCTAACCTAAAAAAAACATTGTGAGAGCCAGTTTGACAAGGTAAGGTAACTAGTTTATTTCCTAATCCTTTTTTTTTTGAGTAGTCACTTCAGGAGTTAGAATAGTGGGAATGCAGTTTAGGGCAATAGAATGTTCCTTCTGCAGAATGTGGGAAGTAAGGGTCACCACTAGTGTCCCTGCTGTCTACACCTGTGGGAAGTGCACCCAACACCATCTCCTCGAAAACCGCGTTAGGGAACTGGAGCTGGAGTTGGATGAACTTCGGATCATTTGGGAGGCAGAGGGGGTTATTGACAGGACTTACAGAGAGGTAGTCACTCCCCAGATAAAAGAAAAAGACAGATGGGTGACAGTTAGGGGACAGAAAGGGAACCGGCAGGTGGTGCAGAGATCCCCTGTGGCCATTCCCCTCAACAATAAGTATACCGTTTTGGATACTGTTGGGGGGGATGACTTACCAGGGGAAAGCAGTGGGGCACCTGCTGCTCAGAAGGGAAGGGGGAAGAGGAGCAGAGCAGTAGTCATTGGGGACTCGAGGGGGACAGATAGGAGGTTCTTTGGGGATGAGAGAGACTCACGGTTGGTGTGTTGCCTCCCGGGTGCCGGGGTCCATGATGTCTCTGATCGTGTTTTTGGGATCCTTCGGGGGGAGGGAGAGCAGCCCCAAGTCGTGGTCCACATTGGCACCAATGACAAAGGTTGGAAGAGAGATGGGGACTTGAGGCAGAAATTCAGGGAGCTAGGATGGAAGCTTAGAGCTAGGACAAACAGAGTTGTTTTCTCTGGTTTGCTGCCCGTGTCACGTGCTAGTGAGGTGAAGAATAGGGAGAGAAATGGTTGAACATGTGGCAACAGGGATGGTGCAGGAGGAAGGGTTTCAGGTTTTTGGATAATTGGTTCTTCTACAAGCAGGATGGTCTTCATCTAGACCAGAGGGGTACCAATATCCTGGGTGGGAAATTCGCTAAAACTATTAAGGTGGATTTAAACTAATACATCAGGGGGATGGGAACCAAAATTGTAAGACAGGTACAGAAGAAGATGAGAGTTGGGAGTTCCAAAATCATGTATTTGACACTGACAAGCGAGAATCTGGTTTGAAATGTGTGTACTTCAATGCGAGGAGCATCCGAAATAAAGTGGGTGAACTGGCAGCGTGGGTTGGTGCCTGGGACTTCGATGTTGTGGCCATTACGGAGACATGGATAGAGCAGGGACAGGAATGGCCGTTGCAGGTCCAGGGATTCAGATGTTTCAATAAGAACAGAGAATTGGTAAAAGAGGGGGAGGTGTGGCATTGTTGATCAGGGACAATATTACAGTTGTAGAAAGGATGTTTGGGGACTCATTAACTGAGGTAGTATGGGCTGAGGTTAGAAAAAGGAAAGAAGTCACCATGCTAGGAGTTTTCTATAGGCCTCCGAATAGTCCCAGAGATGTAGAGGCAAGGATAGCAAAGATGATTCTCGATAGGAGTGAGAGAGGCAGGGTAGTTGTCATGGGGGACTTCAACTATCCAAATATTGACTGGGATCACTACAGTACAAGTACTATAGCTGGGTCAGTTTTTGTCCAGTGTGTGCAGGAGGGCTTCCTGACACAGTATGTAGACAGGCCTACAAGGGGCGAAGCCACTTTAGATTTAGTATTGGGTAATGAGCCTGGCCAGGTGTTAGATTTGGAAGTAGGTGAGCACTTTGGAGACAGCGATCACAATTCTGTCAGGTTTACTTTACTGATGGAAAGGGATAGGTGTAATCCACCGAGCAAGAGTTACAGCTGGGGTAAGGGAAAATACGATGCAATTAGGAAAGATTTAGGAGGCATAGAATGGGGAAGGAAACTGCAGGGTATGAGCCACATTAAAAATGTGGAGCTTATTCAAGGAAAAGCTCCTGTGTGTCCTAGGTAAGGATGTACCTGTCAGGCAGGGAGGAAGATATAGAACACGTGAGCTGTGGTTTACTAAGGAAGTGGAATCCTTGGTCAAGAAGAAGAAGAAAGCTTATGTTAGGACAAAATGTGAAAACTCAGTTAGGGCACTTGAGGGTTACAAGGAAGTCAGGAAAGACCTAAAAAGAGAGCTCAGAAGAGCCAGGAGGAGACATGAGAAGTTGTTGATGAATAGGATCAGGGTTAACCCTAAGGCTTTCCATAGGTATGTCAGGAATAAAAGAATGACGAGAGTTAAATTAGGGCCAATCAAGGATAATAGTGGGAAGTTGTGTGTGGAGTCAGAGGAGATAGGGGAAGCACTGAATAAATATTTTTCGACAGTGTTCACTATAGAAAATGAAAATGTTGGCAAGGAAGATACAGAGATACTTGCATCTAGACTGGAAGAGATTGAGGTTCACAAGGAAGAGGTATTAGAAATCCTGCAGAGTGTGAAAATAGACAAGTCCCCTGGGCTGGATGGGATCTATCATAGGATCCTCTGGGAAGCAAGGGAAGAGATTGCTGAGCCTTTGGCATTGATCTTCAAATCATCATTGTCTACAGGAATAGTGCCTGAGGACTGGAGGATAGCAAATGTGGTTCCTTGTTCAAAAAGGGTAGTAGAGACAACCCTGGTAATTACAGACCAGTGAGTCTCACTTCAGTTGTTGGTAAAGTGTTGGAAAAGGTTATAAGAGATAGGATTTATAACCATCTAGAAAAGAATAATCTAATCAGGGACAGTCTGCACGGTTTTGTGAAGGGTAGGTCGTGCCTAACGAATCTTATTGAGTTTTTTGACAAAGTGACCAAACAGGTAGATGAGAGTAAACTGGTTAATGTGGTGTATTTGGATTTCAGCAAGGCATTCGGTAAGGTTCCCCACAGTAGGCTATTATACAAAATGTGGAGGAATGGGATTGTGGGAGACATAGCAGTTTGGATCAGTAATTGGCTTGCTGAAAGAAAACAGAGGGTTGTAGTTGATGGAACATGTTCATCTTGGTGTCCAGTTACTAGCGGCATACCGCAAGGGTCGATGTTGGGTCCACTGCTGTTCGTCATTTTTATAAATGACCTGGATGAGGGCTTAGAAAGGTGGGTTAGTAAATTTGCGGACGACACTGAGGTCAGTGGAGTTGTGGATAGTAATGAAGGATGTAGTAGGTTGCAGAGAGACATAGATAGGATGCAGAATTGGGCTGAGAGGTGGCAAATGGAGTTTAATGTGGACAAGTGTGAGGTGATACACTTTGGATGGAGTAATCAGAATGCAAAGTACTGGACTAATGGTAGGATTCTTGGGAGTGTAGATGAGCAGAGAGATCTCGGTGTCCATGTACACACATCCCTGAAAGTTGCCACCCAGATTGACAGGGTTAAGAAGGCATACAGTGTTTTGGTCTTTATTAATATCGGGATTGAGTTCCGGAATCAGGAGGTTATGCTGCAGCTGTACAAAGCTCTGGTACGGCCACACTTGGAGTATTGTGTACAGTTCTGGTCACCACATTATAAGAAGAATGTGGAAGCTTTGGAAAGGGTGCAGAGGAGATTTACTAGGATGTTGCCTGGTATGGAGGGAATGTCTTACAAGGAAAGGCTGAGGGAACTGAGGCTGTTCTCATTAGAGAGAAGAAGGTTGAGAGGTGACATAATAGAGACATACAAGATAATCAGAGGGTTAGATAGGGTGGACAGGGAGAGCCTTTTTCGAAGTATGGGGACAGCAAACACAAGGGGACACAACTTTAAAGTGAGGGGAGATAGGTATAAGACAGATGTCAGAGGTAGTTTCTTTACTCAGAGAGTAGTAAGGGTATGGAATGCTTTGAGGAGAAAGTGAGGTCTGCAGATGCTGGAGATCAGAGCTGGAAATGTGTTGCTGGTAAAGCGCAGCAGGTCAGGCAGCATCCAGGGAACAGGAGAATCGACGTTTCGGGCATAAGCCCTTCTTCAGGAATGCTTTGCCTGCATCGGTAGTAGATTCGCCAAGTTTAAGTGCATTTAAGTTGTCATTGGACAGGTAAATGGACGTACATGGAATAGTGTAGGTGGGATGGGCTTCAGATTAGTATGACAGGGTGGCGCAACATCATGGGCCGAAGGGCCTGTACTGCGCTGTAATGTTCTATGTTCTATGTTCTATATTCTATGGTTTGGGCCTGAAATAAAAATAAAAGAAACTTCTGGAAATACTCAAGCATCCATGAAGGGAGAAATCAGATTCATGTTTCAGGGTCGATTAAAATTTTCTCCTACTTAGTTAATCCTTACGCCTCACTTCAGTGTTTTCCCCTCTCCTGTATGCCAACCTCTGGCATCTTAACACCACCACCTCCTTCCCCACTCCCAGCCAACCCCCTCACCCTAGCACCCCTGAAACCTTAAGGTTTCTTGTTGAGAGCTGCCCCATTGATTTTCTGCTCCTCTCAATGACTAATCTGCCTCCTTCTGAATTTGCTGCACTCCATTTCCTCAGTTGCAACCCTAACATTGTTTGCAAACCTGCTGATGAGGTATGGATGTTGTCATCCTGCCTACAGACCTCTGCCTCATAGAGTTGAATGCCAGTTCTCTTGACACTGGCTCCTAGCCCACCCCCCACCCCCCCTCACCCCACCCTGACCATGACCCCAGCACCAAAGATCAAGCCAATGCTTTCAAGGCTGTCACTGAACTTTACCTCCTTCTGGAGACTCTCCATTCGCAAAGTCTCCATCCTCAAATTCCCCGACCCTGAAAAACCCACTCCAACTTGAAAAAAAATGTCTGCTATATCTCACTTTTGGTCTGTTTTCTCTGGAAGTGGAAAATCTGGCAAAAGGCATGTGGGATTTTTTTAATGCAGTAAGTTGTTATGGTTGGTATAGCATTTCTGTCAGGGTAGTTTCTACAAATTTGACAGAAACGTTCAGAGAGGAACTGAGTAAACACATGAAGGGAGAATGTTAGCTGGGGTAAGTGCAGGTAAATGTGACAAATTGGCACATAGCTCTGTCAAGGAACTTGCATAGATGTAGGAGCAAATTACTGCAGATATTGGAAGTTGTACTGAAACAAAAAATGCAGGAGATCACAGCATCCATGGACAGGGAGCAAGCTAACATCTGAGTCTAGATGACTCTTCATCAGAGATATGTTGGGTCATAAGATTTTAACATTTGTAACATATTGGACACGCTGATGTGAAGTGAGGTAGGAAGAAACTATTGTAGAGAATAAATGCTGAACGCTAATCTGTTGTGGGGTTGGGATGGTCTGTTTCGATGTTGTAAATACTAAGTAAAAGCTTGATATTTACAAGGAAGTATCATTTCCTTTTATAAATGACAGTGCCACAGGACTTTCCTTAAATGCAGCCTTCTAATGATGAAACATCAATTGCAGTAACAATTTAGGAAGTGAAAGCAAATACCAGAAGGATATCTCTCACAAATAATAGCACAAATAAAACCATTTCTATTTCTGGCCACTTCAGACCACTTCTGCCCTGTTTGTACCTCAAAGTGTCACAGTCTTACACCAGAAAAGTCATTGAGAATTAACACTGTCACAAACTTTGGTCACTGTTTGGCTACTAAGAAGTGCAGATGCGGGACACTGGCAAATTCAAGAACTTTTAACTTTTTCTCTTCCATGTGACATTTCTTTGGTTGGGAGCTGAGATAAAGAGAATTAATCCTTTGACCACTAACTCAACGGTCTTTTTCTCTGTCTTCTTCCACCAGCCCCTTGCCCCTCACACTGTGCCCATCCCACACTCCAGCCAACCATCTCCTTCCCTCTCACTTCCTTGTACCTCACACCTCCTTCATCCAGTACTTGCATCCTTCCAATCCAAAACAAAAGAATTTGCAGGGATATGGGCCAATTGCTGGCAAATGGGACTAGGTTAATATAAGATATTTGACATGGACAAGTTGGAATGAAGGGTCTGTTTCTGTGCTGTACAACTCTATAACTCTAATTTTCTCACCCCTCACTTACCTTCTTCCCCCAACTATAGTAATGTAAACTGCACTCCACTGTGGCTTTCCTAGGGAAGCAGTGACAAAAAGTATAACTAACTCGTAGTGCATTGAATTAATGGTTTGAATTAGTTTAAATTAATTCCTTATTCCATCTTTATCGTGTCTCAAAACATAGCACTTCTAATCAAAGTCTCCTAAATACAATCACCATGGCTACATGAGCCACAATTGCCATGTCAATAATTGAGTCAGCCATTTTGTCATTTGGAGTGCCTGATAACCATCAGGGTGGGTGAATAAACAATAACACCTGTGATGCTGATGTGGAACAAAAACAGGCCAAAATATCAGGATCGCAGTCCTTTTTCAAATACCACAGTCTCTTGAGATTTTTAACACCCTGTTCAACTGTACAAAACAAGCAGACCTGACTTCACTGTTCCTCTGATGGCTAACAACTTCAAGATGTAAACTGAATTGTTAGTTAAATTAGGACTCCTTAGGCTTAGAGAGGAGCTAAAAGATAAAGGCATCTTTCTTAGAGGTTGAGATTTATGCCAAAGTACAGACAGAAAGATTTGCATCCATAATTTCCCTTTCCACGTGGTTGAAGATGCCCTCCAATGCATCTCATCCACTTCCCGCACTTCTGCCCTCAAACCCCACCCCACCAACCGCAATAAGGACAGAACTCCCTTGGTCCTCATCTTCCACTCTATCAACATCCATATAAACCTCATCATCCGCCAACATTTCTGCCACCTACAAACGGATCTCACCACCAGGGATATATTTCCCTCTCCACCCCTGTCCACTTTCTGCAAAGACCGTTCCCTCCGTGATTACCTGGTCAGGTCCATGCCCCCCAACAACCCACCCTCCCTTCCTGGCACCTTCCATCGCCACCGCAGGAACTGCAAAACCTGGCCCACACTCAGGAATGACATTCATCAGTGATTTTCCAGCACTACACTCTCGACCCTAATCTCCAGCATCTGCAGTCCTCACTTTCGCCTGCTAATAAGAAGACCCTGCTCCTCTCCAAGCAAATACGATGGAATATTTTCCTCCACAGAGAAGGCCCCAATTCAAAGTTTCATCCAAAAGACAGCACCTCTGATAGTGTAGCACACCCTCAGCACTACACTGATGTCAATATAGAATTTATACTCAAGTCTCTAGAATGGGATTTAAACCCTCAATTTTGTGATTCAGTGCCTTATCAATGCTCTATGTAACCAAAAACATTCCTACTTTTGTATTCAATTCCCTATGTGATAAATTATAACACTCCAGTAGCTTTGATAATTCGTTGCTGTACCTGAACTCTAACCTAATTCTGTGACTCATGTACAAAGACACTCAGATCCCTCTGCACCTCAGAGCCATGCAATCATTTTAATTTAGGTGATAGAGACATTTCCAGTTTTCCCCATTCAATTAACTGAACATTTTTTTTTTGCAGCCTCCTTATGTCCTGTTCATAACTGACTTAGCTACCCACTTTTGTGTCATCAGCAAGCTTGGCAAACATATCATCTATCCCTTCAGCCAAGTCATTTACCTAAATTCTAACAAGATGAGATCCCAGCTCTGATCCCTGGGGCAACCATTCATTGCATCTTACTATCGAAAAGGACCAATTTATGCCTACTCTCTGACTTCTGTCAGCTAGCCAGTTGTCTAACCATACTAATATGCTACTCCCTTTAGAACATTAAACCCACACATCAAATGTCTCACTAGCCACTTCCTTTAAGGATCTAGGATGAATGGACATGGGTACCCACATGGCCCCAGCTATGCCTGCCTCTTCGTCGGGTACTTGGAACAGTCCATCTTCCGCAGTTACACTGGCACCAATCCCCACCTTTTCCTCTGCTACATCGATGACTATATCAGCACTATCCCGTGCTCCCAAAAGGAGGGTGAACAGTTCATCAACTTCACAAACACCTTCCACCTTGACCCCAAATTCATCTGGATCATCTTAGACACCTCCCACCCCTTCCTGGAACTCTCCATCTCCATCTCTGGAAGCCAACTAAACAAGGACTTTTACTACAAACACCCCTCAACTCCCACAACTACCTGGACTACACCTCCTCCCACTCTACCGCCTGTAAAAATGCCATCCCTTATTCCCAGTCCCTCCACCTCCACCGCATCTGCTCCCAGGAAGACCAATTCCACCATAGAACATCATAAGACCATAAGACCATAAGACATAGGAGTGGAAGTAAGGCCATTCGGCCCATCGAGTCCACTCCGCCATTCAATCATGGCTGATGCGCATTTCAGCTCCACTTACCAGCGTTCTCCCCGTAGCCCTTAATTCCTCTAGACAACAAGAATCTATCAATCTCGGCCTTGAAGACATTTAGCGTCCCGGCTTCCACTGCACTCCGTGGCAATGAATTCCACAGGCCCACCACTCTCTGGCTGAAGAAATGTCTCCGCATTTCTGTTCTGAAATGACCCCCTCTAATTCTAAGGCTGTGTCCACGGGTCCTAGTCTCCTCGTTTAACTGAAACAATTTCCTAGCATCCACCTTTTCCAAGCCATGTATTATTTTGTATGTCTCTATTAAGTCTCCCCTTAATCTTCTAAACTCCAACGAATACAATCCCAGTATCCTCAGCCGTTCCTCATATGTTAGACCTGTCATTCCAGGGATCATCCGTGTGAATCTCCGCTGGACAAGTTCCAGTGCCAGTATGTCCTTCCTGAGGTGTGGGGACCAAAACTGGACACAGTACTCCAAATGGGGCCTAACCAGAGCTTTATAAAGTCTTAGTAGTACATCTCTGCTTTTATATTCCAACCCTCTTGAGATAAGAGACAACATTGCATTCGCTCCAACCCTCTTGAGATAAGAGACAACATTGCATTGCATCCCAAGCGGCCTCCTTCTTCAAAGACCACAACATTCCCCCCTTCAGTGCATCTCCTCCACTTCCCACTCCTCTACCCTCACCCCTCCTATCGCAACAGGGACAGAACCCCCCTAGTCCTCACCTTCTACCTCACCAACCTCCGCATACAGTGCATCATCCTGTGCACTTCCATCATCTGCAGACAGACTCCACCACTAGGGATATATTTCCCTCCCCATGCCTATCTGCATTCTGGAAAGACCATTCCCTCCGCGACTCCCTCATCAGTTCAACTCCCTCACACCAGCCCACCCCCACCCTGGCACATTCCCCTGCCACCGCAGGAAGTGCAAAACCTAGGTCCACACCTCCCCCCTCACCTCAGTCCATGGCCCCAAAGGATTCTTCCACATCCGACAGAAATTTACATGTACCTCCACATAGGATCATCTACTGTAGCTGTTGCACGCGATGTGGTCTCCGCTACATCGGAGAGACAGGACACCAACTTGCAGATCGTTTCAGAGAACACCTCTGGGATACCCAGACCAACCACCCCAACCGCCCATGGTTGACTCCCCCTCCCACACCACCAAGGACTTGCGAGTCCTGGGCCTCCTCCATTGCCAAACCATAACCACACAATGCCTGGAGGAAGAATGCATGATCATCTGCCTTGGGACCCTGCAGCTACATGGGATCAATGTGGATTTCACCACTTTTCTCATTTCGCCTCCCCCCAACTTATCCCAGTCCCAAGCCTCCAACTTGGCACCGCCCTCTTGACTTGTCCCACCTGTCCATCTTCCTTCCCACCCTCCTCTCCGACCTATCACCTTCTCCCCCACCTTCATCTACCTTTTGCATTCTCAGCTACATTCCCCCCAGCCTCACCCCCCCCCCCCCCCCCCCCACCCCCTCCCACCCCCTCCATTTATCTCTCAACCCCCCTGGCTTTCAAGCCTCATTCCTGATGAAGGGCTTATGCCCGAAATGTCGACTCTCCTGCTCCTCGGATGCTGCCTGACTTGCTGTGCTTTTCCAGCACCGCACTCTCGACTCTGATCTCCAGCATCTGCAATCCTCATTTTCTCCTAATATGAAGTCCTTGTCACTCCATTCCTTCAACTGTTTACTCAGTTGGTTTTGATTTTTCTGTGTTCACCCCCCTCTTCCATTTCCTGATTTATTGCAGCTTCTGAGATATTATTTGTATTCTATACACTGAAGGCTGGAAGGCATGTTGGCCCAGTGGTTAGCACCGCTGTCTCACTAGCTGGGTTCAATTCCAGCCGTGAATGACTGTTTGTGTGGCATCCACATGTTCTCCCTGTGTCTGTGTGGATTTCCTCCCACAATTCAAAGATGTTCAGGTTAGGACAGGTCAGCGCCCTTCTTTCTGGCCTAAGGACCGAATCCTAGGGCCTTCTCAACTGTTCCTTCTTATCTCTGGCTTTTGCTGTCCTTTCATTTTCTCATCTTTTTTTCCTTCTCAGCTTGGAAGGGCCAACGAGAAATCATTTGGATTTGTGGACCAGCTCATAACTGTCAACCATTTCCAGTCTCTATCTAGCTGTCACAAACTTCTGATCTTCCACATGGGTTCTTACGAATGAAGGAGTGAATTTTTAAAATTCTTCCAAGGTAATTTCTTCCAAGGTAAGGGTTTCATGCTTAGTAGCTGCAAAAGGAAGGTATCAGTAAATGTATTGAGACTTTGTTTCATTATTTAAGATGTTAAGATCTTCCTAACTGTCCTCTACACATGTTTGTTTTATTTTTCTTCAGTCTAATAATTTTTTTTTTCATTGAGGAACATGAAAATCTTTTCAAATGCATGTCAATGACTTGAAATGAATTTGAGCCTTAGATAACTGTATTTAAACATCTGATAAAAAGCAGCATAAGGTCAGGAATATGTGAATATATATGTGGTAATCGACTGCAAAAGTTAAATGTATGATTCAATAACCCAGTTAATTCTGGGATCTAACTTGTCCCATATTATTATAGGCTGGGATCTCAGCATGGAAACCCCTTAAATGTTCTTAGTTGCCTTCAAGCCAAAAACTTTATGTGTTCTTCGAACATGTTCCTGTATATTTTTCTGGTCTTTGCCATCTTCCTGACCTTCTGCTGCTTTTTATCAGATGTTTAAATACTGTTATCTAAGGCTCAAATTCACTTAAAGTCATTGACGTGCATTTGAAAAGGATTAGAGCTACAGGCGTTTTTGCTCCTTCCATTTCCTCACTTTGTGAACAAGCCAGAGTGTGTCTTGCAAAGCAACCTAACACGTTCTTGACCACAAATAAGCCTCTGCCTAAAATGAGGCTCTGCCCTGCTATACCATACACCACTGAGTACAATCTAAACATAACCTCAATAGGAATGAGTGACCGACATTTTCCTTGGTCAAGTGCAGCACATCAATCCTGATATTTTTGCTGATATTATGAGCATTCAGGAAAATTGTCCTAATAAGGTAAAAATTCAGTGCAAAAGGAAAAATACGAATGTAAAATACATTGCATGCACAACTAATTTTGGCATTTGCACAAATATTCTGTTACATTTGATTTGATTACAAATTAATAAACACACGTTATATTAAAAACAGGCTTTAGACAATTGTTATGCTGTAAATATACTTCCTCACTGACAGATCCCATTAGAAATGTGGATTTAGAAATGTGTAATAGGAATGTTAAATGTCAGTTGTTGTTCAGTTGTTAGACTTTAGCCTTGATTGGAGGCACAATATCTGGTTTCTCCTCCTTCCAGGGCTTGAGCATGAAAATCAAAGCTGACAATTCAGTCCAGGATTGATGGAGTGCTGCTCTGTTGCTAAACTTATCTTTCAAATTAAATGTTAAATCGAGGCTTGAGTGGATATAAAAGATCCCATTACATCATTTCTTCAGCTGTGGCAAGGGGAAGTCATTTAAAATGAGTCCCTTTGGGAAGGCCACACCAAGATGCTAGAAGATGTGAAATGTTGTTAAACTGGGTGTATCTTTAAGGTCTTTGAAATTAGTTAGTTGTGAGTCATGCATTGTATGAACTGCAATTGGCAGCTTGTACTCTGGAATTGAAATGAAATACCAAGCATTTTGTTGTCATTAAAAGCAGATGATAATAAGATCTGGAGAGTGATGATGAGGACTGGAGATATTTGGATTTTGGTACAAGAAATAGCAACACTGATTACCAGTTTGTACAAAGTCCTGGACATCAACTTTCATACACAAGACGGTACACATTGTATAGAACATTAAGAAGCTACCAATTAGATCTCCCAGAAAAATGCTACAGTTACGATTATTCACTTTGAACAACCACAGACACGGAAAATGAGTTGAGGTCTTGAAATTATTGAACAATTAAAGTTGGAGTAAGTACCTAATATGGATTCTGACAATTGGACAAGAGTGCATTTCTGTCAGAGATATTCTCGACAGGGCAGGCTGGATGGTAAATAGAAAATTCTTTCCTCAAACAGACTTTAGTAAATTTGATAAATTTCTTATCAAAAAGCATCTCAGCATGTTCTGAAGAAACAGAACATTAGGAGGCATTGGTGTTGAATTAGTGGGGATTCATCTAATACAGAGAAGGCTGTGGATAACCTGAAAGAAATCTTAAAAATCTTTAAAAGCTTTTGATTGGGAGACAATGAGATTACATCTTTCCACTTCAGAAGAAAAGAAGCTTATGACTTACTCAGCAAAAATCAATGGCACTAGTAAGACAAACCCTTTCCTTAACAAAGTTATACTGCCTATCTCTGATTAACACATGCCTTTTAAGTCAAGCCTATCTCTCAACATTGCTGAAAATGTGTTGCTGGAAAAGCACAGCAGGTCAGGCAGCATCCAAGGAGGAGGAGAATCGACGTTTCGGGCATGAGCCCTTCTTCAGGATTGGAAATGATCCTCAGAGCATCTGTTAGTTCCTCCATGGCTTCCTTTCATTGCCTTTATTAGTTCATCTGATCCTGGTAATTTGTCTACCTCAAGGAGATTACTCTCGCCAATATGTTCCTTCTCTTTATACTTATTTTATCTAATATTTTACAGTCCTTTTCAATGAGAATGTCAATGTTATTACTCTCTTCTGTGAAGATGGAGTAAGATTAAGACGGAATTAAGAAATTAAATTAAATTAAAGCTGTATGTATAGGAATGTTGAGCTGCCATCCTTGCCCCTTTGTCAGCTAATTGCCTACTATAGTAAGGAGATCATGCCACGTGTCTATCTATGCCTTCAGCTTGTCGGCTCTATTTCCTATACTCCTTGACTTGGACAAACATTTAGACTTGGGCAAATAGATGGCAGATAATATTAATATTACACAATTGCCAGACAGTGACCATCTTCAAAAGACGAGAACATCTAAACACATCAGCTTAACAATTACTTCCATTGTTATTATCAAATTCCACATCATCAACATTCTGGGGGCTTACCATTGGCTAGATCTTAATTGGACCTGCCTGATAGGTGCTGTAGCTAGAAGGGCAGGTTAGACTCTGGGAATTATGTAGCAAATGGTTCAATTCTGAATTTACAATGGTATTCCAACATCTACAAGGCAAACGCTAGGTGTCCAATGGAATATTCTAAGTTTGCTTAGATGAGTGTAGCTCTAACACTTTAAGAAACTTCACACTATCTCGAACTAAGCAGTCCGTCAATCAGCACCCTCTCCTAATAATTTACCCTGTCCACCATCGAAATGGCAGCAGTGTGCACAATATGCAAGATTCTCCGCAGAAACTCACCATGCCTTCTTTCAGTGCACCTTTCAATCCACAAGAGCTATCTTTTACCAATGAATAGGAGCACCATCATACGCAATTTCCCCTCCAAACCAATTGTCACTATATTGTTCTTTGTTCACTACATCTGGATCCAGTGGCCCTCAGACCCAGGAAAGGAGGGTTCTCAACCAGAACAGGAGTAGTCATTCAGGCAGTCATAGACTCATAGAGTCATAGAGATGTACAGAATGAAAACAGACCCTTCGGTCCAACCCCTCCATGCCGACCAGATATCCAACCCAACCTAGTCCCACCTGCCAGCACCCAGCCCATATCCCTCCAAACCCTTTCTATTCATATACCCATCCAAATGCCTCTTAAATGTTGCAAGTGTACCAGCCTCCACCACTTCCTCTGGCAGCTCATTCTATACACGTACCACCCTCTGTGTGAAAAAGTTGCCCCTTAGGTCTTTTTTTTATCTTTCCCCTCTTACCCTAAACCTATGCCCTCTAGTTCTGGACTCCCCAACCCCAGAGAGTCCATGATGGAGCAGTTTTGGAGAGGACTTTCAAAGCCAGCTCAGCAATATTGGAGAATTATGAAGTTTAATGAGATTTACTGAGCAACCATGCATTAACATCTTAGTAGAGGGAATCATTGAGAAATCCGTGGTATCTGTCTTAATCATATTTGGTGTCTGCTCTGGGAATGTTCAATCACAGTCTATTACCCATTTTTACCACATCTTAATACTGGGTGTTAGAAATTAGTTATACATGTATTGCAAGTATTATTGTAATAAAGTTGGATAATAAAGTTTATTGTTGCTTATTCAAAACCATGGAATCGTGTGTCTTTATTCTTTTTATAAATTCCCTGAATCTCACATGTTGTCTATCAGAGCATAACATAAACATGGCAGTCTGGTCTCAGACCACATTAAGTGATTAGGTGAGAATGCAAATATTTCAATGTTGTAGTTGAATGCTACAAACGATTGGTTTCAGTTCTTTTATATTGACATTGATGTGGAAATTTAGTACTGATGGAAAATGATGCAAATTCCATAACCTGAGGCAATTGGCTATAACAAAGATCACCCTGTTAAGTTACCAAGAACTGGTTCATTATATGCAGTTGAATGAAACGCCTGGCCAGCTCAGCAGGTAGCTGATCCAGAAAATTCAACACTTTTGATTCTACTGAGTGCTCTGTAAAAATTCTGATCTCTAAGGAAAAGCAAGCTTATAAATTCACTGGATAACAAATGCAGGGTTAATGCTGTACAAGAAGCAATAGCTAACAATATTCTTGCAGCACATTGAAAGGCTGATGCAGTTGGAGATTAATCCTTACCAATAGGCTTTTAAATCATCAATGATTAAAAAAAATGAACACGAGTGGAACTAAAAAGTACTGTATACAGTGTGTGTTCATCTTAATTTAAGGGCCGTATATATTTGCTTAAACCTTGGCTTAACATAGGTAATTAGATTACTTACAGTATGGAAACAGGCCCTTCAGCCCAACAAGTCCACACTGACCCTCCGAAGAGCAACCCACCGAGACCCTTTCACCTAACATTGTGGGAAATTTAGCATGGCCAATTCACCTAACCTGCACATTTTTAGACTGTGGGAGGAAGCCCACACAGACACGGGGAGAATGTGCAAACTCCACACAGATAGTTGCCTGAGACAGGTCTCTGGCACTGTGAGGCAGCAGTGCTAACTACTGTGCCACCCATATCACAAGGCTTCAGCACTGCCCATATTATCTTTTTGGTGCATAATTGTTTAATTAATTCAAATAATACTTCCACAGATTGACAAACGAAATCTTATTTGGTTTGATTACATTTTGCTTTAGGTGATAAAAGAATACTGCAAATGACATTTACAATACAACTACTGTGCTAGAATGAATATGTGCTTGTAAATGTTTGCTTATCATTTTTTTCATCTGTTCATAATCACCAAACTTTATGAGACTCAAAATCTGCAGTTGGGATTGGAAGAAACCAAATGGCAGGGGGTACTGATGGAGAAAGGAATATATTTTTTTCCTTTCTTCCATTTGGCTCGTCACATTCACCTAGAAGAATGGTCATGAGCAATGTTCATTTTTTAAAAATCACTTGTTGATTTTAAAGGAAACTACATTTAGCAATACTGGAAAGGATTTCCTCCCTATTCTTCACTTTATGCATCAAGGTGATCTGAGTACAACAGTTGATACCCTGAGCTCTGGCAAAATGTTGTGAAATGTGGCCGTCAATGTCCTGGATTTGAATTCTGATTCTAGGTGGGTAAAGGGTTGTTCAGTGTTGCAGCCACTACGTCTCATGTCTTAACATAGCCCAAGCCACCCTTGTCATATTAAGCCACCATAACGTCCAAGCCTGAGGTGGAAGAACAGTCAAGGTAATTCCATCGTGATGATCCATTTCAATGTGGTTCTGAACTACATACACTTTGACTTAATTCTTCCAGTCCCCACACAAGGTATTGATCAGCAAGACTCCATCACCAGCCTTGGTCCATTGCAATCTGTCTTGCTCCAAGCCCAGGGTCACTCTTGATATTCCTCCTTAATTATACTTCACCAAATTTTCTTTAGTTGGTTTCAACTTTTTTTCCATCTGTTGGTGCATGTTCTACTGCCATTCCACTGGGAGATACATAGGGGAGGTGTCCCATCAACCTCAGTCATCTCTCTGACATGTTGTCTGACAGGTACCTCTAAGAAGTCTGCCAGAGCATTTCTTCAGTGATGATGTTGTCTCTCTAAGTGATGTTTACGATCTCATGTATCCAGTGAAAGACTTGCTGTTCCCTTCCATATCTCACTTGAACATATTACATGCTAGTATATTGGTTGGCAAATGGAGAAAGATTTGATGGTATTTATTTTGGAGCGTTTGACTAATGATTCAATCATGTTGTAATCCTGTTCAGGAAACAGTTTGCACTATAAAAGAGTGAGATGATTTTGATGCTTTAAAGAGTAGTACATAATTAGTGAAGGGCCTGGCCCATCTTGCAGGGCCATTTCTATTGGAAGCACACATCTAGGAATAGAGGTGTCTTTATTTCTACTGTGTCAAGATCATGATGGGTTGAAGAGGTTTTGACTGAAAAAACATCCTATCGCTTTAAAGTAAGTTCTTCAAATTTATGGAATCTGATTCATAGGTAGTAATATTTAAGTTAATTTATTCAAGAGATGTGGGCATTGATGGCATTTATCACTCATCGTTAATTGTACAGAGGGCAGTTAGAGTCAACCATAATGCTGTGGATCTGGAGTCACATGTAGGCCAGATTGGTTAAGGATGAGATAATTTCTTCTCCAAAGGACATTAATGAACCGGATTTTCACAAGAATTGCTGTTGGTTACATTGTCAGCAATAGACTTGTTTTTTTTATTCCAGATCTTTACTGAATTAATCCATGATCATATCAAATGGCAGAGCTGGCTCCAACGGCTGGAAGGCCTGCTCCTGCTCCTATTTTCTATGAATTCAAATGTGCCACCTATATCTTCAGAGCATTAGCCTGTGCTCCTAGATGATTAGTCCTTGATTTTATCAATATACCGCCATTCTCTCTGCTGCCAGTAATCCTGTCATGGATTGGGGTTCTCCGTGCATCAGGTTAACATTTAATAATACGTGAGATGAGGGACTGTTCACTCAGGCACCAATAGACAATTAACTAGCTGGTCATTGAGCAAGATCTTTTGCAATACAGTGTTGTGTTCCTTATTAATCCATGAGAGAAACTTATAAAAATGAGAAGACAGACACCAAGAGGCAGTGGAACCATGGTATGTTAGGTGAGATGAGTCCTCTTCTTGTTGGTGAAATAACTGCACAGAAGGTAGTATCCCGTCACCAAGTCATCCTTGACTTACATATGGACAGTACATGGGCTCTGACTAGCCAGCTCAGAGTCAGTCCCTAAAATGAGGAGACTCTCAGAATCTCCTGTTCATATCTGTCAACCAGGGCTCCTGATTGACCCAACAATCCCAATCTCATAGTCAATGGGATCCACCTGGCTCTCATTTCAATCACTACAGTTGCCATGTCCCCTAAACTAAGTAGGCATTAGAGTGAGGGGCACAAACTGTGATTTGTATAAACTCCAAGATAGCAATGGAGTCTGTGGAACAGAGACTTAGATTTCATCATTCAGGGGCTGGCTGTGAGTATGGATTAATCTCCAACTGCATCAGCCTTTCAATGTGCTGCAAGAATATTGTTAGCTATTGCTTCTTGTACAGCATTAACCCTGCATCGTTAATTGCATGGAATTTGTTCCACCTGAAACCCAAACGCTGACACTAACAGAGCCTGCAAAAGGGCAGATACCTTAATTATTTTTATGCCTGATCCTATGGTATTTAAATCTTCAATTACTCTTCCCTGGCATCTCTAATTTTCACTCTCGTCACAACAAGAATGAAGCCTAAAACCAGGGTTACAAAGGTTAGGAAACATTGCTTCTGGGCAGCATGGTAGCTCAGTGGTTAGCACTGCTGCCTCACCATGGCAGGGACCTGCATTTGATTCCAGCCTCAGGTGTCTGGCTGCGTGGAGTTTGCACATTCTCCCCGTGTCTGTGTGGGTTTCCTCCAGGTGCTCTGGTTTCCTCCCATAATTCAAAGATGTGCAGGCCAGGTGAATTGGCCATGCTAAATTGCCCATAGTGCTAGGCGCATTTGTCAGGGATAAATATAGGGTTGGGGAAGGAGTTATGGGTGGGTTACTCTTCAGAGGATCAGTGTGGACTAGTTGAACTAAAGGGCCTGTTTCCATACTGTAAGTAATCTAATCTAATACCTGGCTGGCTATAAAGTATATTGGGATATCCTGAAAGGTGCTAAATAATTGCATGTTCTTCCTTTAGATTTTTCCTCTGTTACCTTTGACAATTATCTTTTCATGCAGTTATTTCTGTGACATTTTGTTGTACTGATGAACATCAAAAGAAGAAGTCAGAGTATCTCATAACGTTGTGAAAGCTATGTCAGGTTATAACCAATAGGTTTAAGATGTACTACTACCACAATAACATGGAAATAGCACTAAAAATAGCACATGCCAGTCAGAATGATGTATAACACTGGTGTTTATGAATGAAAGATCAACAGGGAGTATGAGTTGAGGTCACTAAGTACACATGGAATGGTTATAAATTTCCAGCACTCATTACAAAATGCTTTCCATAAATAACATTAGGGTGTGGCAGGTTTGTCGTGTGGAAAGAAATGTAAAAGATTTTTAAAGAACGCCACCTTTATGTAATACAAAATGCTTTTTAGGGAGTTTGAAGATTTGTGCTAACTCATTCTTTCCTAAAAACACAGGAACTAGGAGGCTGTACAGGACATTGGTTAGGAGAAAGTGAAGACTGCAAATGCTGGCGATCAGAATGGAGAGTGTGGTGCTGGAAAAGCACAGCAGGTCAGGCAACATCTGAGGAGCAGGAGAATTGACGTTTCAGGCACAAGTCCTTCATCAGGAATGAGGCTTGTGGGCCGGGGGTGAGAGATAAATGGGAGGGGGTTGGGGTTGGGAGGAAGGTAGCTGAGAAAGCGATAAGTGGATGAAGGTGAGGGCGAAGGTTATAGGTCAGAGGGGCGATTGATGGACAGGTCTGGAGGGCGGTGCCAAGTTAGAGGCTTGGGATTGGGATAATGTGGGGGGAGGGGAAATGAGGAAGCTGTCGAAACCCACATTTATCCCACGTGGTTGCAGAGTCCCAAGGCAGAATATGAGGCATTCTTCCTCCAGGCGTTGGGTAGTTATGGTTTGGCAATGGAGGAGGCCCAGCACCTGCAAGTTCTTGATGGAGTGGGAGGGGGAGTTGAAGTATTCAGCCACGGGGTGGTGGGGATGGAGGGTGTGAGCATCCCAGAGATGTTTTTTGAAATGATCCGCAAGAAGGCATCCTGTCTCCATGATGTAGAGGAGACTACTGCAGGTGCAACGGATGTAGTAGATGACATTGGTAGAGGTGCAGGTAAATTTCTGACGGCTGTGGAAGGATCCCTTGGGACCTTGGACAGAGGTGAGGGGAGTGGTGTGGGCGTAGGTTTTGCACTTCCTGCGGTGGCAGAGAAAGATTCCAGGAGTGGGGTGTGGGCTGGTGGGGGACATGGACCTGACGAGGGAGGGAATGGTCTCTCTGTAATGCTGATAGGGGTAGGGAGGAAATATATCTTTGGCGGTGGGGTCTGTTTGGAGGTGGCGGAAGAGACAGAGGATGATGTGATGTATACAGAGGTTGAAATGAAGAGGTCAAGGGCGGGTAACAATCCACAGACCATCCACATCGACTGTCTCAATATCTTTTCCTACCTCGACACAGTCTCTCCCACTTAGTCCAGGATACGCCCACTTACATTCGTGCACCTCCTCCAAGATTTTCATTTCCCTGACCCCCAACGCCTCAACTTCACCATGGACATCCAGTCCCTGTACACATCGATCTGTCAGGAGGAAGGTCTCCAAGCCCTCAGTTTCTTCCTCTCATGCCAGTACCCTTCCACCGACACCCTCATCCGCCTGGCTGAACTGGTCCTCACCCTCAACATCTTCTCCTTCCAATTCTCCCACTTCCTCCAAACTAATGGCGAGCCATGGGTACCAGCATGGGACCCAGCTATGCCTGCCTGTTTGTCGGATACGTGGAACAGTTCATCTTCCACAGTTACATCGGCACTACCCTCCCACCTGTTCCTCTGCTACATCAATATCGGCGCCGCCTCATGCTCCCACAAGGAGGATGAACAGTTCTTCAACTTTACCAATACCTTCCACTCTGAGCTCAAATTCACCTGGACCATCTTGGACACCTCCCTCCCCTTCCTAGACCTCAACATCACTGTCTCCAATGACTGACTAACCACAGACGTCTACTACAAGCTGACCGACTCCCACAGCTACCTAGACTACACCTCCTCCCACTGTACCATCTGTAAAAATGCTATCCCTTATTCCAAATTCCTCTGCCTCCGCCGCACCTATTCCCAGGATGACCAGTTCAATCTCAGAAAGTCCCAGATGGCCTCCTTCTTCCATGATCGCACCTTCCCTTCCCATGTGGTTGTCAATGCCCTCCAGTGTATCTCCTCCACTTCATGCACCAGCACCCTTGAACCCCACCCCTCCCAACGCAATAAAGACAGAAATCCCTGGTCCTCACCTTCCACCCCACCAACCATGGTGAAGATGAGGCATTGCAGGCCAGGGAAATGAAAATCTTGGAGGAGGTGAAGGGTATGAGTGGTATCACGAACGTTGGTGGGGAGTTCCTGGACTAAGGGGGACAGGACTGTATTGAGGTAGGAAGAGACGTTGAGGCGGTCGATGTGGATGTTCTGTGGATTGTTATCCACCCTTGACCTCTTCATTTCAATCTCCGCATACATTGCATCATCCTCAGCCACTTCTGCCTCCTCCAAATAGACCCCACCACCAAAGATATATTTCCCTCCTTATAAACATTTCAGAGAGACCATTCCTTCTGCGACTCTCTCGTCAGGTTCATGCCCCCAGCAGCCCACACCTTGCTCCTGGCATCTTTCCCTGTCAACACAGGAAGTTCAAAACCTGTGCCCACACCACTCCCCTGACCTCTGTCCAAGGTCCCAAGGGCTCCTTGCACATCTGTCAGAAATTCACCTGTACCTCTGTAAATGTCATCTACTGCATCTGTTGCACCTGGTGTGGTCTCCTCTACATCGGGGAGACAGGACGACTTCTTGTGGATCATTTCAGAGAACATCTCCGGGACACCCCCACCACCGACCCCACTGCCCTGTGGCTGAACACTTCAACTCCCCCTCCCACTCCATCAAGGACATGCAGGTCTTGGGCCTCCTCTTTTGCCAAACCGACGCCTTGGGACCCTGCAACCACATGGGGTAAGTGTGGATTTCAACAGCTTCCTCATTTTCCCTCCCCCTAAATTATCCCAGTTCCATGCCTCCAACTTGGCACCGCCCTCTGGACCTGTCCATCACTGCCCCCTCTGACCTATCATCCTCTCCCTCACTGTCATCCAACTATTGCTTTTCCCAACCCCACCACCCTCCCATCTATCTCTCAGCCCCAGCCCACAAGGACATTGGTTAGGCCACTATTGGAATATTGCATGTAATTCTGGTCTCTCCCCTATTAGAAGGATGTTATGAAACTTGAAAGGGTTCAGAAAGGATTTACAAGGATGTTGCCAGGGTTGGAAGGCTTGAGCTATAGGGAGAGGCTGAACAAACTGAGGCTTTTGTCCCTGGAGCGTTGGAGGCTGAGTTGCGACTTTATAAAGGTTTATAAAATCATGAATGACATGGATTGGGTAAATACACAAGGTCTCTTTCCTGAGTGAGGGAGTCCAACTCTAGAGGACATAACTTTAAGTTGAGAGGGGAAGGAGTTAAATGTTGTAATTGTACTAGCCTCCACAAATTCCTCTGGCAGCCCATTCCACACACGCACCACCCTTTGTGTAAAAACGTTGCTCCTTAGGTCTCTTTTATATCTTTCCCCTTGCATCCTAAACCTATGCCCTCTAGTTCTGGACTCCCCCATCTCAAGGAAGAGACTTTGTCTATTTTCCCTATCCATGCCCCTCATAATTTTGTAAACCTCTATAAGGTCACCCCTCAGGCTCCGACGCTCCAGGGAAAACAGCCCCAGCCTGTTCAGCCTCTCCCTATAGCTCAACTCCTCCAACCCTGGCAACATCCTTGTAAATTTTTTCTGAACCCTTTCAAGTTTCACATTGATTAAGAAATATAAATTCCTAACTTCATATTACTATGTTGACATTAATCTGGACCACATGGCAGTCTCTTGCCTACTGATCTAACTGGTCCTATTACTGTCCCAGTTCCAAATTTTTATGTGTCCATGATCTTATCCATGTGACAGCTCAAGACCAAGCTCCACAAAGCTTTAATATAGAAACATAGAAAAATCAGTGCAGGAGGAGACCATTCAGCCCTTCGAGCCTGCATTACCATTCAGTATGATCATGACTGATCGTGCAATCTCTGTATCTCATTCCCGCCCTCTCCCCATACCCATGATCCCTTTAACCGCAAGGTGTGTAGGAGTGTGTGTGTGTCTGTGTAGGAGTGTCTGTTTGTATGTGTGTATAGTGCAATGGGATCACCTGTAGTGTGACATGAATCCAAGGTCCCAGTTGAGGCCATCGATTGCACTATACACACACAGACACTTCTACATACACACAGACACTTCTACATACACACACAGACACTTCTACATACACACACACACACACACACACAGAGGCACTCCTACACACATACACTCTCTCTCACAGACAGACACAACCCACCCTCCTCCTCCCCCCCACACAAACATGCACACATATACATTCAAGTTTAATGGGTGAATTTGTACTTGCACGGTTACATTGTACTTTGCTCAAAAACTGCATGAATCCATGAAAGATTCTGTTAATTCATCTTTTAGATTAGAATCAGTCTAAACATTATGGCACAGACAGCAGCACACAAGGGTGCTAATACCCAATACATTGTCTGGGCTGACACCAATTGTTAAAGTTTACTTGAGAATGTAACTTTTTTAAAAAAGGTTTTGTGATTTACATATGAAAGATCTGAAATTAACATGGTCACGCTAACAGATGAGAGACTTAACAAACAATCAAGGCATTTTTCCATGTGTAATTTCAGTTACATCACAGTGTAAACTTTTGCTATAACTTCTGTGTCTTACAATCTTATTCTCCACAACCACCTGATGAAGGAGCAGCGCTCCGCGAGATAGTGCTTCCAATTAAACCTGTTGGACTATAACCTGGTGTTGTGTGATTTTTAACTTTGTACCCCCATGTCCAACACCGGCATCTCCGAATCACAAATAGAAATTAGGATGATTAGGATGGGTGTGAAGCAAATCGCATAGATGAGTTTCAAAGAGAATGACAAAGACTCATTGTGCCCTGTAAAAAAAAGTAAACAGAGAACTGATGATAGGAAAAATTTACTGGTAAATGATTAAACTAACGGAGATTCTTTATTGACTTTCAGTAGGGCCTTGACTCTATTTGAAAGTCGCTTGACAGCTAATATTTGAGAAGAAACCCATAAATCATACAATGCAGGACAGATACGTTCTTTCACTTTAGAAGAGGCAGTCAGAACCAGGGTAGATGTGAAGGTATCCCTCCCTGATAGAATATGGGCTTATTTTTAGATGTTGTTGTAAGAGCTTAATGTATATCACTCCCTTTAACAACTCACTTGGATTTGTTGAACCGTGGAGTTATTTATAGGTGATATTTTTAGAATGAGTGCTGGAAACTGTTATAGTTTATATGCCGTTCAGTGGTACTGCAAGTCAACCTTCTACAAAGCCTCTTATTCACAAGGCCCATGAACACATCTTTCCTCAGTGTGTCTATACTTCAGACATCAGACTGGGAAACCTGTCATGTCTGGCTCCTGACTGAAATTGTGAACCTACACCGAGAGCATCTCACTTAAAAATAAAGCTAGGCATTACAGATCAGGGGAGACCAACGCTCTTATTACCATTGTACAAAATCCAGGTCATTAATAAAGTACCCAGAAGATTCACACACTCGTTAAATATGTTTAAAATCCAGCTTGATGCCAGAAATGAATGGTTATGTAAATCTCTCCCATAGTGGGTTTCACACTGCTCTATTCTGAAATCAAATCAAGATCTCGTTATAGAGTTATGCAGTCATTTACGCATTGTAATAGGTAGAATGGTAACATTATATCTCCATCCTTTGTGTATCATATTGTCTTGTTGCTCCCACAATAGGGCACATAATAAGAACAACAAAAGACTTCTTGATGGAGCTATAGAATTCTTAAAAAAAAGTGACATTACTTTCATTATTGCCAATCCCGTGATGTGACATATACCAAATTCTTTGAAGTTCACATAAGCAATCAGAACCCTTTGGAGGCAGTTCCTAACATTAATTATTTTATTCACAATGAAACCACCTTTTTCAGGAACACAATCGCAAGGTTACTTTTATATTATTCAATTTCTTGTAAAATTGAATCCTGTGCAGCCACAGATAGAATAAATATGGAGCAATTGTCCAGGGAGCGGCTTTGGTTGAAAAACAGATTTAAAATTTTAGGTTTGTAACATTGCCTCACAGCTGAAAAATTTAACAGGTTTTAAGCTAATAACAAAGAGAAAGACAGGGGAAAGAGGAAAATACAAACTGGAAGATTTATAATAAGATGACAGGTGTTGTAAAAATAATGGTTTTGAAAGAGTTAATGTGACATTGTATTAATCTTGACCCAATCTGATAATGTCACAATGTCTTCAGTAAGAATTAGGATTCTCATTTTGGACCTTAATGGGGCCAGAGTTGACAAAGCAGGCTCCTGATGGATGTAAGCAATTATGTCTGATTAGTCAATGTAGCCTGTATCTATTGCTGTTATGTAGAATAAGTTCCTCTGCTGGCTAGGTGCCAGTGGGTCTATCCTCTGCCACTGATAACTAGACAGACTCTTAGATTCAGCATAGAAAGGAAGAATCTGGCATGATAGAGGCCTTTAGAGATGAGATGGCATTGCATCACCCTGGATATTGTTACTTTGGTTTAATACATTTCTGTTCGCTTCTTATAAGTTTCCATTCACCTTCTAATTATGTTTTTGTTAGAGTGTCGCAACAAGAGCTGTCTAACCAATTTAGCATATGCTGTTTAAAACAGTTGAAATGAAGATTGGTGGCAGAACTCTATTTCAACTACCCTGAGCTTAAAATGACTGCAGAAGCAGTAGCTTATCATTATGTGTGGGGACAGTCACTATGATCTGAAATTATTGAATTTGTTGCTGAGTCCAGAAGGCTGTAAAAAGCCCAGTTGAAAAAATGGTGCTATTCCCTCAGCTTATGCAGAGCATCATGGAAACAGTGCAGGAGGGTCAGCAAAGAGAGGCACAAGGAAAACAGAAAAATTAAATGACCAGGAGCTTGGAGTCACACTTGTGAACTGAACATTGATGTTTGGCAATCAATCTATATTTGGCCTCCCCAGTATAGAAGATATTATATCAAGAAAAGTGAATATATAATTTGTTTGAAGTACAAGTTAATCAGTTTTATTTGGTCAGTGAGAAGGGAAGAGATATCAAAGCAGCTGCTGCATCTTGGTGGCACAGTGGCTCAATGGTTAGCATTGCTGCCTCACAGCACTGGGGACTCAGGTTTGATTCTGCCCTCAGGCAACTGTCTGGAGTTTGCACATTCTCCCAGTGTCTGCGTGGGTTTCCTCCGGGTGCTCCGGTTTCCTCCCATAATCCAAAGAGATGCAGGTTAGGTGGATTGGCCAAGCTAAATTGCCCACAATGTCCAGGGATATGTAGGTGGATTCGTCAGGGGAAATGCAGAGTTACAGTGGTGCATCTGGGTAGGATGCTGTTCAGATGGTCAATGTGATCTTGACGGGCCGAATGGCCTGCTTCCACACGTAGGGATTCTGCACTTGTGTGAGAAGATAAAGGTGATGCTGGATTACAAGTAAAATGTTCCCTATAAAGTTAAAAATCACACAACACCAGGTTATAATACAACAAGTTTATTTGGAAGCATTAGCTTTCAGAGTGCTGCTCCTTCATCAGGTGTTTGTGGAGTATATACAGTTATGTTCCCCATAAACTAAGCATGATGATTTTTATGAATATGTACTGTGCATTTTATGAATTTGTACTATACGTTTTATGAGTTGCTCTACTTAGCACATGAACTACAGTTGAAGCTCTCTGGATGATCTTGATGGGGTCAGAACTTTGTGCTCATTGAACCATTAGAACAAGTAATTGCTACTGAAATGCACATCACTAAGAGATTCCTACAGAGTGAAAACTGAGCGGGAATCTGTCATCCCAACAGTCAGGGCTAATCTGAAATCAGATTCAACATTTGAACCAAGTATGCTTCTTCCTGTGTAGACTATTACCCTTCCACAACAAATATTGACACTGCTAACTTTAAATCGAGGCTACATTGCTTATTACGGCAGGAGTGTTGTAATATGTAATGCAACCCTTTAATCACACACAATTTCATTACTGCAACTATGCAGTGGTATTTCCAGATGATAGATGCTTACACATTTCCAAGATTAGATCATAACAGCTGGCTTCCTTTATTAAAGAAAAAAATGTTTAATGTATGAAGTGCAAATTAGCAGAAGCATGTTTATTTTCTACCTCTAGTTCCTCTGAGATGATGGTAGTGAATGTTTATTGTGAACTGAGGAACCCCTTCTACTATTATCAGTGTTAAAATGATGTTGGTGGGGAATTTTTGACCCTGTAATGGGGAAGTGGAGGTCATCTGCAAGTCATAACTTGTGCCATTTAAACGTAATAACGTCCCCATGACTTTGTTGCTGTTTTTGTTCTTGTTGGTCATGGCTGCAAGGCGAGGCAATATTGTCAAAGCAAACTTGGCAAGTTGCATTGTATTCGGTGGATGGTGTGTACAGTATACGCCTGTAACCATAGTGTGTCTCTGATGAGGTCTACTGTCCTCGGATGCTGCCTGAATTGCTGTGCTCTTCCAGCACCACTAATCCAGAATGAGGTCTACTGTGTCAAGGGAACTGATCTTTCTTGACAAGTGAAGATATACTTTGTTGGTTTTTTATGAGAAACGTTGAGAAAAGTTTGCTTGCACTCTAAGACTAGTTTGATCATTTGGTTGTCACGCATACTTGGTTTGAAGTGTTCCCAATATTGAATTTAATTGCCTACCCCTGACTGGAAGGACACTTTTTGCTCCCTGCTTTCTGTATTTGTTACATTTTGAATTAGTGAATCAGCATTTAGTGAGTCATGTATCTGTGGATCTAAATCCTTTATCCCCACCACAATTTCTAGCCTCTTGCCATCCAGATAATATTTCAAGATCTTGAATCCTTTGTGGATGGTTACTGGTGTTTCCACCTTGAATTTCTGCCAATGCATTAAAATGGAGTGTCTTTTGTAACTTGTACAAATTGCACTGTTGAAAGTGCTGCCAGTCAAATGAAGGCCAGATGCCTATCACCCTTTAGTCATGTCAAGTGGATATAAAAGATCTGGCTGTTTTCTAGCTCCCAAACAACAATACTGCTTTCTGTTCATTATCACATTGCTGCTTGCTGTAAGTGTCGAGAGTGTGGGGCTGGAAAAGCACAGCAGGTCAGGCAGCATCCGAGGAGCAGGAGAGTTGACATTTCAGGCAAAAGCCCTTCATTAGGAATTCTCATCAGAAAGCCCTCCGTACAAAGTGAGGACTGCATCTGCATCTGTTACAAAGGAACATAAAAACAGAAATTGCTGGAGAAACTCAGCAGGTCTGGCAGTATTTATGGCGAGAGAAACAGAAACAGAACTGAAGAAGGGCCACTGGACTCAAAATGTTATCTGTTTTTCTCTCCACAGATGCTGCCAGACCTGCTGACCTTCTCCAGCAATTTCTGCTTTGTTTTATTTGATTTTGATTGGATTTGATTTATTATTGTCACACGTACCTAGGTACAGTGAAAAGTTTTGTTTTGCATGCACTACAGGTAGATCAAACCAAACAAAGTGCATTAGGGTGATAGAACAGAGTGAGCAATACAATGTTACAGCTGCAGAGAAGGTGCACAAAAGAGTGAGATCAACATTAAATTTCAAATTTGAGAGGTCCATTAAGAAGTCTAATAACAGCGGATAAGAAGCTGTTCTTGAATCTGATGGTATGTGCATTTGAGCTTTTTATCATCTGTCAAGTGGAAGAGATTATTACCCGAGGTGAGAGGGGTCTTTGATGATGTTGATTGCCTTTCAGAAGGCAGTGAGGATATAGAGGGAGTCAATGGATGGAAGTTTAGTTTGTGTGATGGACTGGGTTGAGTTCACAGCTCTCTATAGCTTCTTAAAGCCATTGGCAGAGCATCCCCTTACCATGCTGTGAGGATGCATCCATTTTTGTTTCAGATCTCCAGCTTTTGTTTCAGTATTATACAAAAGGGGCACAGTTTGAGTAAATTGCTGCAACACGAACTTGACAAAGTACTTCATTGCCATTAAAGCTTGCGGACGAGCTGTGACTCAGTGGGTCCTTATCTCCCATCGACCAGCAATTTTATGCATAGATTTCCATGTTGCAGCGGGGTGTTTTATCTGTAATGTAGCAACTTCAGTACAGCAACTTGTTACAATTTTTTTGTTAACGCGGAAACGGGTTCAGGAGAAGGGGAGTGACGCTGTGGATTGGATTTTTGTACGTTACCTCCCCGATACAACCTCTCGGAGATCCCTTAATCTTTTAAAATAAAGTCCTTGCACTTCCTTGTGCAACATTACAATGCAGAAAATATCAGAGCTCCGGCTGAAACCACTCCACATGTCATCGTTTCCTAAGTCTAATTTGTTGCGTTAGCTTCTGACGTTGCGATGGGCGTGTGGTATTGAGAAAGAAGGTCAGCGGAATAGATTGACGCCTATTTTAGTTTACACAGAGAGAGAGAGAGAGAGTGTGTGTAAGAAAAAGATCAGGGCGGGTGAACTCACAGGAGCAAGAAGGTTGTGGAACTTGCTGTGCGGGCAGAGCGTGTTTGCAGGTAGGAGAAAATACCCTTCCGATCAAAATCTGATTTGTTTTCTTCCCCGAAACGACGTATCAGTCAGTGCTCAATGCTTCGTTCTTCCTCCCCCAGCAAGCAATGGCACATTCGCTAAAGATCGCAGCCCCTTGTTTGAAAATGGGCTCTGTTTCTCCTCCGATAGGCGGGGGTGCTGCTGTGGGAATCTGTAACCCAGTGAATACAAGACGTTCGAAACTCGAAGGAGCAGGCAATTTGCCAGATCTCCTGTTCCCTTGCAGTTCTTGTGTTAGCCATTGCCTGCTTGAAACTCTTCCATTTTTAAAAAAAATCCAGAGTGACTACACTTTTCTCTCTCTGGGGGGGGGGGGGGGGGGGAACGTTTTTCACTGAATTCCTGAGTCTAGGATAGCCAAGTGGCAACAGCCTGTAGTGTAAAATCCCAGTGCTGAGCTAGTTGAGAATTCTGCAGTCCCCTCTGAACACTAAACTGCAAGGCTGTGTGCGTGTAAAACTGCTGATTATTATTTCCTCACAGTCTGGTCCTACCTTGAGAATGCATTCTGGTGCAATCCTACTTGATAAACAAGTGAGAAGCATGTTTTAGAGAGAGAGAGAGAGAAAAAAAATTAAATCAACCTAATTAGATGTATGACCGTGATAACTGAAGTCTTCTGGCCAAGAGATAGGTCCACTACTGATTTATCACAAGATCCTCAAGGTTTTTAATGACAGTATTAAACCTCAAAGCAACTGGGATGGAGAGGGGAGTCTCCAGCATTATCACATCTAGCACCTTCAGGGTATTAAGGAGTTGGTCTGTCCTCCTGTTTTAATTTTTTAAAAAGTTACAGATTTATTTTGACATTATGACACACCTCTGGAGCAAATGAGACTTGAACCTGAACTTTCTGGCCTAGAGGTAGGAACTCTACCACTCTGCATGAGTTATACAGCATGAGTCTTTGAAGGGGGTGTGACGAATTGGGGAGGTCATACAGCCTATGTAAACACACCCAGCCCCTTCAGGGTATTATGGTGTAGGCCTGCCCTGCTGGTTTCATTTTAAACAGAAAGTTATTGAATGGAATTACCAGTTCCACCTCACACTGGGTGGTATGGATCTTTTATAAAACATTGGATCAGCCTCAACTTTATTCATGCCCTGTTAGCCCAGCATTTGTTGTGCATCCCTAGTTGCCCCTTTGAACTGAGTGGGATTCTAGGCCATGTCAGTTCTAATTAAGAGTCAACCACATTGCTCTGAATTTGGAGTCATTGCAGGCCAGAGCCAGATAAGGATGGTTGAGTTCCTGTCCTAAATTACATTTGCCAGAGTTGGACGGTTTGAGCTATAGGGAGAGGCTGGATCTATTTTCCATGGAGTGTCAGAGGTGAGGGGATGCCCTTTTAGAAGTTTGTAAAATCGTGAGGGGCATGGATAGGATGAATAGTCAAGGTCTTTTTTTCTGGGATGGGGGGGGGAGTCCAAAATTAGAGGGCATAGGTTTATGGTGAGAGGGGAAAGATTTAAAAGGGAACTAAGGGGCAGATTTTTCAAGCAGAGGGTGGTGCGTGTATGGGATGAGCTGCCAGAGGAAGTGGTGGAGGCTGGTACAATTGCAACATTTAAAAGGCATCTGGATGGGGATATGAATAGGAAGGGTTTGGAGGGAGATGAGCGAAATGCTGGCAAATGGGATTTGATTAATTTAGGTTAGCAAGGATGAGTCTGACTGAAGGGTCTGTTTCCATGCTGTGCAGCTCTGTCTCTGACTCTACTGAACCAACAATAGTATATCCAATTCAGGGCACCATATTTTAAGAAGGATATAAAACCTTTGGAGAGGTTATAGAAAAGATTGATAAAATATTTCCAGAATGAGGGATCTTTTAGTTGCAGGGATCTATTGAAGAAACTGGGCTGGCTTCCTTTGAGAAGGGAAGGTCAAGAGGAGATTTGTTTGAGGTATTCAAAGGCATGAGGAGTTGCGATAAAAATCACTTGGCAGAAGGCTTGACAACCAATGAATGGCAAAAGAGCCAAAGCCAAAATGATATGATACACTTTTTTTATACCGTGAGGTTAGTTGTATCTGGAATGCACTGAAAAGGTGATGGAGACCAATTCAATCAGAGCTTTTGAAATGAATTGAATAAACCCCACCTGGACAGTGACAGCAGGGAGTTTTCCTTTGTGCCAAAAACAGAAAACCCTGGGAAAACTGTACAGGTTCAGAAGAATGGTCACTGGACCCCAAATGTTACCTCTGATTTCTCACCACAGATGCTGCCACACCTGCTGAGTTTTTTTCAGCAGTTTGTTTTGGTTTTTGATTTCCAGCATTCGCGTTTCTTTTGGTATGTATTTCTCCTTAATGCCATGACCGATATCTATTTCCCCAGTAATACTACAGAAAAGGATTACCTGTTGTCTACTACATTGCTGTTCTTGGGAGCTTGTTGTGTGGAAACTGGACAGGAAATATTTAGCTGGGAGTTAGATGAGCTAAGCTGTTCTTGCAGTTGCTAACATAACTTTGATGACTTGAATGGCCATCTTCAATGCTGTTAAGTGTTCTGTTATTACCTTTGATTGTCCACAGGATATTACTATATTTCAAGGGTCATTTATAATTTAAAATATTCCTAGGTCTGACCTCCTTAAAGGTTAGAAAATAGTTAGTTTTGTTGAAAAGAACTGGTTAGGACCAGTGCAGCTTGTTCTTGCCTCTGTTCAGAGCAGGTATGAACGAGTTCAAAGCCAGGCTGCAATCATAAAGGTAATAAACCAAGAATCACTTGCCAGAGAGACAGTTCATCATGTTGTAGAATGTGTCTTGACAAGCACCACTTTGTGTTGGGCTAAAAATATTTGGCTCCCTTGTAAGAAGCAGAGCTGAACATTAACAGAAACTCTGTCAGTCAAGAGCTTCATTTGTAGAAGCTCATGTGGTCATGCAGCTCATGTCTTGAGGTACCATTGTTTACAATTTACTTTGTCACTCATAGTGTCATAGAGATGTACAGCACGGAAACAGACCCTTTGGTCCAACTTGTCCATGCCGACCAAATATCCCAACCCAATCTAGTCCCACCTGCCAGCACCTGGCCCATATCTCTCCAAACCCTTCCTATTCATATCCCCATCCAGATGCCTTTTAAATATTGCAATTGTACTAACCTCCACCACTTCCTCTGGCAGCTCATTCCATATACGTACCACCCTCTGCGTGAAAAAGTTGCCCCTTAGGTCTTTTTTTTTATCTTTCCCCTCTCACCCTAAACCTATGCCCTCTCGTTCTGGACCCCCCCACCCCAGGGAAAAGAGTTTGTCTATTTATCTTATCCATGCTCCTCATGATTTTATAAACCTCTATAGGGTCACCCCTCAGCCTCCAACCCTCCAGGGAAAACAGCCCTAGCCTATTCAACCTCTCCCTATAGCTCAAATTCTCCAACCCTGGCAAGATCCTTGTAAATCTTTTCTGAACCATTTCAAGTTTCACAATATCTTTCCGATTGGAAGGAAATCACACATTATTCCAACAGTGGCCTAACCAGTGTCCTGTACAGCAGCAACATGACCTCCTAACTCCTGTACTCAATACTCTGACCAATAAAGGAAAGCATACCAAACACCTTCTGTGCTATCCTATCCCTTCAATGTACATACGTTAGACTGTTAAAACTGTTCTCACAACGTGGCCACAATTGGTAATTCCCTTCTCTCAGGCTCATAACACAAACCGTTAATGTTTCTGCTGCAATGGAGAAGATTTACTTTTTTATCAGGCATTTTCTGTCTGTTTTTAATAGATGGAGCAAAACTATTTGAGCTGGAAGAGTTTGGTTATTCTGCTGAATTGCCAAAGGAAAGTAGCAGCCAGACTTGGTTCAAACTGATTTGCTAAGCTGCAATGGTCTTTTTGCTAAACTGCAATGGTCTTTTTTTTTAACTGAAGACCTTCTGGGTGAATATTGCTGGTTTGGCTGAATGTCTACTCTCACCCTTCAAACCTTTTCAGTCAAACAGAGAGTGGCTGAGCTCTTGGACTCTGAGGTTGTCACTATCCCTTAGCCCCAAAATTCCAGACAGGGAAATAAAATTAGTCAAGATTCCTGTTTTGTTTAATGGATATGTAGTTACTCCGGGGATATTGGGATGAGGACAAAATCTGTCCTCTGTCCTCTTGCCTACCATCTCTACAGCTCATCAACTTGGTCAGTGCTGACTGTGGAATGGTAGGGAGGTTGTGGAATGGTAGGGAGGTTGTGGAATGTCCCAAAGGGATTGTGGTGCATATGGAGCCATTCTCCCTGAAGAGTGATGTGTGTAGGAGGATTGTTACTTTGATGCTTGTTTATCTAACCCAACAGGAAGTATTTTTCCCAAAAATATATTTTCAATAATATTTGTAAAAGTGTACCACCTAACAGTTCAAATTTGACATTGTATAAAGTGCAATACAGATTGTTTGTTCCAAACTAGTATTTGGAGTTGCCACATACCATTTCTTTATTGTTTCATGGGAGGTAGACTGGAAAAGCTAGTGTTTGTTATCAAACCCTTGATCTGAGTGGCTCTCTTGGTTATTTCAGAAGGCTGTTAAGAATTAAGAATGTTGCTGTGAAGTTGGTATCACGTCTAGGTCAGACTGGGTAAAGATTGTTTTTAGAAGATATTTGTTCATGGGACATGGGCATTGCTGGTTGAGCTAGCATTTTATTGCATAACCTTGATTGTCCAGAGGGCATTTAGGAGTCAGTCACGTTGTTATATGTCTGGAGTCATGTGTAAGTCAGACTGGATAAAGATGGTAAGATTTCCTTCACTAAAGGACCAAATAAGTTTTAGTGAACCAGTTGGGTTTTTCCAGGAAACGTGACTGGTTAGATGAATTCAAATGTAGCTATCTGCCATGGTCAGATTTGAACCGATGTCCCCAGATCATTAGCCTGAACTTCTGGATTATTAATCTAATGACATTACCTCTATGCAAGCAGCTCCCTAAAGGACATTAGTGAACCAGGTGAATTTTTACGACAGGTTATGGTAGTCTCATGGTCACCGTAACAGAGATTAGCATTATGTTCACGTTTTCTAAACTTCTGTTAATGAATTTGAATTTCACCAGCTGCAATGGTGGGATTTGGACCTGTCTTGGCAAGACAGTAGCTTGGGTCACTGTCACTACCACTGTTGGTCCATCGGTCTTGCTGCTTTTTGACTTTCCATTATTGGTTTATTTGCGTATATCTTTCATGGCATATGGTATCAGGTGCATCCAGTCTGAAGGATTTTACACAGGTTCCAGCCCCTTCCGTAAACTGTGGCAAGAAGGCCTTTAACGTGGCTTTTCCCCATCGCCACTTTGCAGCAGCTATTCCCAGCTTTAGTGCAGCCCTCAGCACCGAGAGGCTGCAGAATGAGTGTGTGAGAGAATCCCTTAAGTGGCCTGACCTAGTAAGTCATGTTCTATCATAATTTTGAAATTATGGTCAGCATGAGTGTTTAGTTGTATGTTTTGTTGCTTCTTCTTTTCTGATATTTTGATTGCAATAATCTTTAACTAAATAGAGTGGACGTAAATATTAATTTTAATGGAAATTATTGGTTCCACTGATGGCACTCTGAGTCTTGTCTCTTGATTATAGTGTCTGCGTTAAAAGGAATGAAAAATTACCGCTTCTGAAAGGAGACCATGTGCCATGTATTCCCGAATCATTCACGTTTTCCCATGACTAACCCACCTACCTTACATATCCCTGGGCACAACAGGGCAATTATTTTAGCTGTGCCAGTCCGCCTAACCTGCACTTCCTTTGGACTGTGGGAGCACCCAGCATGCAGGCACGGGGAGAATATGCCAACTCCACACAGACAGTTGCCCGAGGGTGGAATCAAACCCGGGTCCCTGGCGCTGTGAAGCAACAGTGCTAACCATTGAGCCACTGTGCTGCCATGGTGAAAAATTCCCAAAAAATGCCAAATATACCCCTTACTTCCATTCTAAAATGGCACTAACAATGCAAATTAAACAAGACTTAAAGCACCAAACGAAGGAAAAAGAAAACCAATTGTTACAATCCATCATTCTCACAATGTCGGAAAATATCCCAGTTTCCTGAAGTGATATACTTTTCCCTCTATTGAAATTCTTTCCTTATGAGCCTTTGATCTGATCGGATGTGGGAGCAGCAGGTTGAAAAAGGAATAACTAAAATTAAACTTTTCCTTGCAATGAGATAATAAGAGCAGACTCCTTTAAAACATACTAATGGTAGAAGTAAGGCTTTTCTCTGTTGTCTCTGGTGCTGACCAAGAACAGGAAGCCTTTCTAATGGTTTGGGTCTTTAGTTGGCCTTGTAGCTTCTGGCAGAACTAGGAAAACTGAGAAGTAGGATTTAATAGAGTGAAAAGTTCCCGTGCTTACCACTTATCAACAAATTTGCTAGAAAGTGATGGGAAGCTAATCAGTGGCTTTGAGACCCTGCAAACCCACCACTATGTTGCTCCAACCAACTTCTCTCCTCAACCTTATGGAAGTCTCTTGGTGTTCAGGACAAGATGCAACATTATCTAACTTTAGGAGCGCAACAGGAGGTAATACCTTGTGAGTCACGGGTGGATCACAGAATTACAAAATGGTTACAGCGCAGAAGGAGGCCATTTGGCCCCTCAAGCCCACACTAGTTCTATTAACCAGTGCAAATCTCCTGCCTTTTACCCATACCTCTTCGCACCACTTCTATCAAAATCTATATCTGATGCCCCATTGAATGCCCCACACTTGGTGAATTAATTTCACCTTTCAAGAGGTGGTAGATTTCTGGCCTGGAATGGATGCTTTGGGTATTTCACACAAGAAAATTGTTGCCATCTCAAAAATACTTTTGCTCGTTGAGTAAACCATGGAAGACTGTTGAATTCAGCCCCAAATCACCCCCTGTTCTGGAATAATGTCTCTCTCCTAAAACTGATCCTGTTTATTTCTCTGATGCAAGTAGCTGATTGAAATAATCTTCTAGCTTTTGTTTTGATCTGTTATGTGGTCAGTGGACTGAGCAATGTTTTCATGAAACACAAAGATCAGGCAAGTTCCAGGTTTGACCTGGGCAGTACTGGCCTCAGCTGGGAATGCAATCGACTATTACGTGTGACCTTGACATCTCTGCACGTGTATCGAGAAGCAGAAAAAAAACATCAGCCAGGTCTCCCCTGTCAGCTTCCAACCAAAGTGAATTGAAACCTCACCCTGGCATTTTGCGTGAATCATTCTTGTATTGTGGAGAAGCAGAATGCTTCACAAGCTCAGTTCCTGTGCCCTATCTTCGACTCCTCGCTCTTTCAACTCTCCTCTGCTGACAATGCCACTCAGGAATTACCCCCCCATCCTTTCAGTCCTGTTTGGTGAAAGTTTGATCAACCCTTCCTAATGTTTCGTCTGTTTTTCGGAAGTTAGAGGGACCACCGTAATGACACTTGGTGACCGCAGACCATAATGCAGTCCTGGTATGATACCTTCTTCAGTTTCGCTTCGATAACAATTCCATCCACACAGGGTGGTGGAGTTATGGACCAACCTCTCATTAGAAAACAGAGAGGATTCATGGGACAATCAAAACTTCAAATTTTGTTTGGTAAAATTCTATTGAACTAAAGGCTAAGGAAGTAAGAATGGATGGAATTAAAATATGGATCAGCATGATAGGTTTGTGCGTCCAAATTGTCTACATTTAGTCCTACGTTTCTGTGTGACCCAAGAGATAAGCTTAATACATATAATCCAGGAAGTGCATGCCATTGATAGGGAGAGTCATTTTGTTTACATAGGAACCTCGATTATCTGAACATCGATTATCCAAAATTCGGATAACCTGAAAAAGATCGCAAGATCCCAATGCGTGACTGAACTGTGTTATCCAGCATTCGATTATCTGAACATTCGATTATCCGAACAAAATATTCCCTGCCCGTGTCATTTGGATAATCCTCTGTATTTACCTATGGGATGTGGGTGTCACTGGCTGGGCATTTATTGCCCATCCCTAGTTGCCATTGAGGTGTCGGTGAGCTGCCTTCTTGAACCACTGCTGTCCCTGGGCTGTAGGTGTACCCACACTACTGTTAGGGAATTTCAGGATTTTGATCTTTTGACTCTGAAGGAAAGGCGGGATCATTCCAAAAGGTAAGTGGCTTAGAGGAGAACTTGCCAGGGGGTGATGTTCCCATATATGTGCTGCCCTTGTCCTGCTAGATGGAAATGTTCGTGGATTTGGAAAGTGCTGACTCAGGAGCCTTGGTGAATTTCTGCAGCTTGTTCTGCTGCTAATGAGCGTCGGTGGGGGAGGGACTGGATATTTTTGGAAAATGTATTATCAATAGATTCCTCCCTCTATACTAAAAAGAATTGTAATGTTTAACTTTTAACTTTGTTTCTTTACTTTTCCAGTTGGTACCTAGGTAGCCTTGTATCTGAGACAGTACTGGGAATGCCCACATTGTACATTTTTCAGTATTCTTGTGTATTTCTGTTCTTTAGTACATGTGACAGTAAAACCAAATTCAAATTTAACACGTGCATTCTGCCTGAAGCCAGGTCCTCAGCATTTTGTCTGTTAATGCTTCATCCTGAGCTGTTTCTCTTTGCGTTTTTAATTTGCGGTGATTTTTGCCATTGCTTTCCACCCTCGAGGCAGGGAAAGGAGGCAGGTCCTAAGTCTACCTTGCGTGGGATGGGAATTGAATCCCTTGCTTTTGGAATTATTCCACAGCATCTTCTAATCAACTGGCATATCTCCCTCCCACCATGTGTAGTGTAACTGATTAATTGTGTTTTTGAAAAGATGAGGGATCTCATTTTAACTGGGCACATACAGAATGCTTTGCATTGTCTGGATTTTTTTTCTGTAGATGATGTAGTAATAGCAGAGAGGACGCTAAGGTGTGTAAGTGCATTGCACTGACTGAGTGTTGCTTTTTCATGAGACGGTCAATATTATATGTAGGTTCAGGAATGAAAGAACAGACCAAACTTAAACCACTGGAGACATGTCAGTATTTTCCAACCCTCACCACAAGCTTGCAAGGGTGAGTGGAAATTTCTACAGATCGGGTCATTGAAGAGGCTGCATGTGTCAGACAATTGCACATTCAGTCAACTCACCATTAAGCACTGAAGTAATTCTTGTATGTTTACTTTTAATGTTGCAAGTATGACTGCTGGCTGGTGGCCCAACGCCACATTTTAAAATGAATCTGTGCTATAAATCCACTCTTTACACTTCTCCTGGAACTGTGTTCACGCACTGTCCCAAAGTTGTGAACAACAAACAGGATTTGCTCCCATTTTACCTACTGTTGTGGAAACAAATTCCTTTTTTTGAACTTGTCTTAATTGTGGTCTGTGCATGACGAAAGAATTTCGATATTAGCTGAATCTTCAATACTTGATCCAGGCCAATGATTTTCAAGTCTTCCCTGGGGTCACCTGAAAATATTGAGGTTACTCCTCCTGGACTCTGTCCCATCAATTGAAACAGACCTGCAACTACCTCAGATGGAGAAACTGTAACGTTGCAGCAAGTCTGTTGTTACTACACAGAAACAGGAGGAAGCCACTCGGAATCCAACAAAGACAGGGAACAATAGGGACTAAGAGAACATTTCACTGCCCTCTTCATGGTGTTGGCAGCTGAATGCTGTTCAACCTTGTCTCATGGTTCAAGAGTGTGTTACAGATCTCCTGGCACTCCTTAGCAATTCTCCAGTATCTTGGACAACATTCTCCCCTCAGCCAGTACTGCAAACAGGTCACTGTCAATCAGCTTGTCTTTATTTGAGGGATGTGTCTGCTCTGACTCACTGTAAAGGTAAAGTTACCATAGGCTAACCAGACTGTAGGATTCCTCTCTCTCTCTCTCTCTCTCTCTCTCTGAGGCAGGACTGTTGGTGCTTTAACTCTAGGGTCACCACACCTCGGGGGAGGAGTGGGGTTGAGAAGGGAAGTTGTTGTGGTGACCTGAGCCAGTGCAGGAACTGGAACCCACCCTGTTTAGAGTCACTCTGCATCACCAACTAGCCGTTCAACTAATTGAACTAACTGACCCTACACACGGTGGTTGGTGTGAACAAAAGCTTAAAGTGCCACAAATACTCAAAAGTCAGGCAGCATCGGTAGGAGAGAACCACAGTTAATTTTTCAAGTTGGCTCTTCATTAGAAGATCTTGTTCTCGTGAGTAGAATGTTTGCCTTTGAGTCAGAAGGTCACGAGTACACTCTAGGGGCCAGAGTAGAGAAACAAATCTGATTATATTTTCCAGTTTGGGGTGAAAACAGGAAACAACATGGGAGACAGTCATCAATGTGCTGGGAAAAAAAAATTAAGTTTGCACAGGATGTGGGTGTTGCTGGAAAATCAGGTATTTGTTGTTGTTTCCTCCATGTGCGTGACTGGGTGTCAGTCAGCCACTTTCTTCAGCCATTGTAGTTCTCGTGGCCTCCATCATGTCGTTCGGAAGGGAATTAGTGTTTTGATCCTACAATATTCAAAGGACAGCAATTATAGTTCCAAGTCAGGATGGTGTGAAGTTTGGACGGGAACTTGCGGTTGCAGGTGTTCCCTTGCAAGTGCTGCCCTTGTCCTTCCAGATGGTAGAAGTTATAGGATTGGAAAGTGCTGATGACAGAGCTTTGGTGAACTGCTACAGTGGATTTGTAGATGGTACCCTCTGCTGTAACTGTACTTAAGGGGAGTGAGTGAATATTGAAAGTGGTAAACAATGCACTGTTTTGTCCAAGGTGTTCTTGTACTCAACCAGGCAAGAGGACAATATTCCATCCATCTCCTGGCCTGTGTCTCAAGGTGAGGGATGTGACCTGAGTGATTAAAGCAAGAATTTTTATTTTCATTTCTGTCCTGGAAAAGGCAGTGGTAGCTCTGACCTATAACACTTCCCTCAAGAACACTGGGCCAAAGTGAGAGAAGTCAAAGGCGAGGTTGTTCTACGTGAGAGCGAGTTTAGCCACGTGGAAGAAGGCGGAGACTGGGTGATGAAAGCAAACGATTGGAACCAAGTAAAGCAAGTGGAAGGTGGAAGTGGTGTCAGGTTCAAATAGGCAGAGGCCTCTTCATCAAATAAACAAATCCACCTTTGTCAAAAGTTTCATAACGTAATTGTCAGGTTGGATCATCTGACAGAATGGAATGCCCACATTTCTTTTGAAGTAACATGGCAGCAATTATATAGTTCTCTGACTTCAAACTTGTGCTGGGAAGACCTTGACATTTCAACACTTTGCGACATGACTAAAAGAAAGTGTTCACTATTTTAAGCCTTACACTGGGGTTAAATTGGAGATATCTTTTGTTAAGCAAATATTAAGAAAAATGGGCCAAAGGCAGGTATAAAGAGTCCAACCACACACTGTTATCAAGGGGCTGAATGGCCTACTCCTGTTCCTGTTTCTAAAAGTGAAGAGTTAGGAGCTCAGGTGGGATTGTGAACTGGAATCCTGGGGTCCCCGGCTTCTGAACCAATATGGAACCCTAAACAAGTTACTGTGCTCCCTATGACCCCTATCTTTGCAGCACTCCCCACCCCCAACCCCAACTCTCTCATTCCTTACTGAGGGCTCCCAACAATGTATAAACCTTGAAATGAAGTCACCGTGGAGAAAATGTTTGGAAAGCACTGCCTTGTACGGTGCTATGATCTTTACACGTGAAACCAGAACTCCCTTCACCAGCAAAACTTTGACTGGCAGTGACAATTTACTAGTTGCCTATTCTGCACTGTGTGGCTTCTCAATGCAAATGGGTGTCAGATTACCTGGCAGAACCACACCTTTTTCAAAGAACGTTCCTGCACATATTTGTCTGCCAGTGCTTGTATTGCTAGGCTGTAGATTATCAACAAACCATCAGCGGAACACAGCTGTGTCTATGTAAATGGCAGTTGCTACATTTCCCTCTGAATTTGACATCATATTGTTTATCTCTGCTTTTTGCTTTCTCAGAAAAGTATTTCTGCTATTTTACACTCACCAGTACTTGTTGGTCATCATGCCTTTGATGTTAATACTGTGTGCCGATCTCTTTATGCTAATGCTTAACCTAGGATTTATAAAATGTTAGCTCCTGGATTTCTTGTCCACCTCCTTGTGGAATGTGCCTTTTGAGGTCTGGAGCTGTTTTTGTCAAGATTTATCCTGAGCAGTTCCATGATGCAAAACTCTGTGAATTGTCCACACTGAGACTAATATTAACCGGAGCTGAACAAAGACTGAAGTTCAAAGAAGACATTCTGTGTGAAAGTTGCTGGTCTTCCAGTACAACGATTTGTCCTTGACCAAATATTGCAGACTGAAGCCTTCCAAGGTCCAGGACCCTGTATTGAGGGATGCACTAATGCTTGGGGCTACAGAGACTCCATGGGGAAAGGGTACTGTCTACAGCTTTTCATGATGTGGAGGTGCTGGTGTTGGACTGGGGTGAACAAGATCAGAAGTCACAGGTTGATAGTCCAACAGGTTTGTTTGAAATCAGAAACTTTCAGAGCACAGCTCCTTCATCAGGTCATAGAGCTGGACTGCATGGAAACAGACCCTTTGATCCAACTCATCCATGCCGACCAGATATCCTAACCTAATCTAGTCCCTTTTTCCAGTGCTTGGCCTGTATCCCTCTAAATCCTTTCGATTCATATTCCTATCCAAATGCCTTTTAAATGTTGTAATTGTACCAGCCTCCACCACTTCTTCTGGCAGCTCATTTCATACACACACCACCCTCTGCATGAAAACGTTGCCCCTTAGATCCCTTTTAAATATTTCCCCTCTTGCCCTAAACCTATGACCTCTCGTTCTGGACTCCCCCACCCAGATTTTGTCTATTTATCCTATCCATGCACCTCATGATTTTATAAACCACTATTAGGTCTCTCCTCAGCTTCTGACATTCCAGGGAAAACAGCCCCAGCCTACTCAGCCTCTCCCTATAGCTCAAATCTTCCAACCCTGGCAAGATCCTTGTAAGTCTTTTCTGAATACTTTCAAGTTACACAACATCCTTCCTATAAGAGAGACCAGAATTGCACGTAATATTGCAACAGTGGCCTAACCAATGTTCTGTACAGCCGCAACATGATCCTCCCCAACTCCTATACTCAGTGCTCTGACCAATAAAGGCTAGGATACAAAACTCCTTCTTTATTATCCTACCTACCTGCGACTCCACTTCCAAGGAA